>NW_027248279.1:3638763-3938763 GCF_041260155.1 Ptychodera flava
TATCGGATGAGTAGTTTTGGAAATACACATTTTTTGACCAAAAATGGCAAAAATTGCCCCAAAAATACAAAATTACAGATTTCATCAGAAATTCAATACATATTACTTAGTTCATCGATAGAAACCTGTATACCAAATTCAAAACTATCAGACCAGTACTTTTGAGAAATAAATTTTTTGACCAAAAATGGCAAAAATTGCCTTAAAAATGCAAATTTGCATATTTCTGCACAATTTGAACAAATCTGAAATGGATCATCCTAGGGACCTATGTACCAAATATCACAGCTATCTGACTGGCAGTTTTGAAGAAGAAGATTTTAAAGATTTTTTTACCAGAAATGACAAAAATTGCCTTAAAAATACAAATATGCAAATTTCGCCATGATTTGAACAAATCTGACTGAAGGCACCCTAAGCAAACTGCATATCAAATTTCAAAGCAATCGGACAAGCGGTTTCAGAGAAGAAGATTTTTTTACCAAAAACACCAAAAAATGCCCCAAAAATACAAATATGCAAATTTCACCACGATTTGAACAAACTGAAGTGAGGTCACCTTAAGTGAACTGCATATAAAATTTCAAAGCAATGGACTTGCGGTTTCAGAGGAGAAGGCAATTGTTGACGGACGACGACGGACGACGGACGACGACGACGGACGACGACGGACGACGACGGAAAATCAACCTATTTGATAAGCTCCGCGTCGCTGACAGCGGAGCTAAAAATTGTATTGCTAAGTTATCCCTATATACCAAAAATCAGACCTCTAGCTCTATTGGCTCGCTCAAAATTAGATATGCGCATAATTAATGAGGTACAATATGTGGCGTCATAAGGTGTCCCATCATACCATACATGAAGGCTGTAGCACTTGTGGTTACTGAGTTATGGACAAATATGTATATTTGAGGTCAAAGGTCACCGAGGTCACGTGACATTTTGTCAAAAAAATTGTTTTGCTAAGTTATCCCTATATACCAAAAATCAGACCTCTAGCTCTATTGGCTCGCTCAAAATTAGATATGCACATAATTAATGAGGTACAATATGTGGCGTCATAAGGTGTCCCATCATACCATATATGAAGGGTGGTAGCACCTGTGGTTACTGAGTTATGGACAAATATGTATATTTGAGATCAAAGGTCATCAAGGTCACATGACATTTTGTCAAAATATCCGAGATATCTGCGTAAAGGATGGACTCACGATGGGAACAGATGGACGAACGGACGGACATGACCCAATCTATAAGCCCACTGGACTTCATCCGTGGGACTAAAAATTGTGTCACTGCATCCTTTTTGCAATATGAATACCATGAGAAACTAAATTTTATTTTTCGTGGCCTTATACATGGGCGTCTATGGAGATCTGCCTTATACATGGGAGTCTATGGACGTGTTAACTAAAAATATGCAAATTTCACCACGATTTGCCCAAATTTGGGAAAGGTCACTCCTATGCACTTCCATACCAAGTTTCAAATCAATCGGACTTGTGGTTTCAGAGAAGATTTTTTTGACCAAAAATGGGAGAAAATTACAAAAAAATTCATGAAAAATAGCAAGTCCAAGATACTGACCCAAGATGTGCACAATCATTTCATGTCAGCCAAAAGTACTTACATGCTAATTTTTCATGTAATCTGCTCAGTGGTTATTGAGTTTTTTCAATTTTGACTGTTTTCACATTTTTTCACTTAATTTGCATATTTTTGGCAATGACAACTTCATTTGAACAAAATCTCATCTACAGCCCATCATCCATGTACACACCAAATATCAAGATGAAATGTACAGCGGTTTGCGTTTTGGAGTTTTTGATGTTGACGGACAGACATACAGACATACAGACATACAGACATACAGACATACATACATACAGACATTTTCCTAGCCTATAAGAATAGCTTCCATTGCCATATATACATATGGCTATGGGAGCTAAAAAGACATCAAACAAGCACTCCTGAAGAACTGGGAAGAAATAGAAAAAGACCAAACACTAAATAATTTATTCACGATGAAACCGATCATCGCTTACAAAAGAAATCCAAACATTGGCGACACACTCATAAATGCACAAGTACACAATCTTAGAGAAACGACCGAACAAAATGAAACACAACAAACTGACCCAATGGCAAAACATAAGTATTCTAGCCTCCTTGCTAGACGAACAAAACACTGACAATAATTAAACCACGAACAGTGAAACATAAATCTAAGGAGAGCAATCTCCAAAGAAAACCAACTGAGGAAAGAAACCACACACTGGTTTCGAAACGTAGCGTCAAAGGATCACCCTGTCATTCGACAGCGAGATTACGGCTACGTCTCGCCATGGCTTATATCTACACCAATAGCCAAACACACAAAATCAAACACTAACACAGAGAACGAAAAAATAGTGCAGGCGATGTGTGCAGCCACTTTCCCTTTATTACAAACGCTGTGAGATGATATTGTAGGCGATTCGATCCCTTGACGTGCCGTCCATCAGATTTTTCACCATATCTTCGTTCTTCGCTCCGTAGCCCAGTTGACTCCTCGACTCGCCATGTCTAAAATGATACTGAATCGTCGAATAGGTCAAAGACTACACTGCATGTCAACTACAGAGGGCGTCAACTGGGACCTGAGTCGGACAAAACGCGTTCACATACGCTGTTTACTGCTCGGCCAGAGACCTGGGTCGGCCACAAACCACCCCTCTCGACTAGGACAGAAATTGTCCGGACAGTGGCGGCCAGAACCGTTCACACCTGTTTTTTGGGTCGGCCACGAACCTGGCTAGGACAAGGGCCTAGTCTTTTTTGGCTAATGTGAACGGCCCTAATCTTAATTTTCTAATACCGTGAAAATCTCTGAACTTTGCATGATTTATTATCATCCCACATTTTCAAGCATAGGGACATTCCCTCCTTGTATGTGCAGAAAACTCTGATATATTACGAAGTAAGTCACGTGATTTGATCTTCCATCCATCTGACAGTTAAGTAATCAGATAGAATTCCTTGATTTCCGTTATCTCCCACAATGCACTGCGAGCAGACAGATACTGCGTGGAGTGTTGTGGTTGTGCGGGCAGAGACTCGGTCTAAGGGAATTAGTGCTTCTTGCCAGTAACCAAGACGACGTGGTTGGTCTTTTTGCATGGCTTATGAACTTCTAGGTAGGTTTTCACATTTGTTGCAATACTGGATTTGTAACGTGTTTTCATGGTGTTTTTTTGAAGTTTGAGACCACACCCATTGTGAAGCAGATTGGAGAGGCCATGTGCTTTCCCAATTGGACTGTGCATGTGAGCCATTCTGAATCTCATTAAGCTTCCATATTAATAGATTGATTTGTTGAGTAGTTTTGTACTTTTTTTTGATTCTTGAATACCAATAGTTCGACAGAAAATGAACTTGTTCACCTTGACATAAAGTGACTAGAATGGCATTGCCATGCCAGGGATTAAGACCCAGTTGATATCACGATCTGCTGACTCTAGAGCGGATGTAATTTGTAAGTGCTTTTTGTCTTTTTGCATGGCTTATGAGCTTCTAGTTTCCTGACATACTAACCCATTGACGGAAGCATTTGGACTGCTAATGAGATAATCCCAGGAGAACTGTCTGGAGGACATTTTGTATGTATCAGTTTCCCACTCAAACTGGAGGAGGTTACATCAAGGAATTTGTAACCGTAGCAACAGGATCGACGTGGACTCTGAATCCTGAACAATCCTGGAGTGTCTATTGAGTGAACACTGTAATTGATATGAACTTGGATAGGGACGTATCTAGAGTTTCTGTTTGTATAAACAGTACTGCCGGCTAATCATTGTAGACTTTTTATCATCATTAGTGTGTAGTGAAATAAACCCCAATATAAACTGCAACGCAAATTGTACGATAATCATTCTTTCCTTCGTTGTTGATTGTGTGATACAAACTTGGGCCGGGTTTATTGCTGGCGCAATAAAACTTGGAACTCCGAAGTCCTATATCATAGGGAAACCGCTAGGAATATCCCTATATTGCCAAGTAATCAGCCAACAGCGGTATCGCTAGTGCATTGGATCATCTTACAGTTTGTTTGTCAAAAACACTGCGGGGTGCCCATGCTGTGTCTCATAGACAAAACACCATAGCAGAGGCCGTTCATTTTGAGTGAACGATGGTACAATAAAGAATGGACGTTTTGAGTAAAGTTACATTGGTAAATTTCAATGACCAGGGAACCTACATCTGATTTTAATCATATTGGCCTGAAACCAGCTCGCCCGTTGTTTGAGATTACACGTTCGTACCGCGTTCCTAGTGTTGCAAATTCACACCACCACCACCCCCTGTCGATTTAGTCTGTAAATATCAATTATGGATGGTAGAATCGATACTGTCTATGATTTCAATTGGAACAAAAATTTTTCGATAGATTGACTAACACAACCAAAATTTTAAGCATTATCTTCAACTTCAAAAAAAATAAGTCATCGCCTTTCCTTAACATCGCCGTTTTCGTTGAAAATGCTCCATTTGGCATCAGTCGATATGAACGCTCAGGTTTGCCTTGGCCGTACTGCCTGAGAGATGGCTACTTCTTTAGCTATTTTTTTTGAGTTTCGGTAAAGATATCGCCAACTATTCCTTTCAGTGCACAGTGCAAGTCTGTTTACGTTTGCAGGAAAAATATATAGTTGCCTCGCCCAACAAATTGAATTTGGGCGAGTTGGTATCGGGCGAGCTGAAATCGGGCCAGATGGTTCTTGGTGGTTTGAAAAGGTACCCGTTTTGCACTGGGTAGATTAGAAGCAAAATGTAGGTTATCAACACCATTGATGATATGACTTTTTTCTCACCGTGTTGTCTCATTTCTCTGTAATTTTTTGGTGATGGCGATTTGAAAATATCAATTTCTTGTCCGCTGATCATGGCGATTTGATGTAGCTCTCAGAATGTACGAAACGCCGACGTCACTTGCTGCCTGCCAGGCCACGGGAAATTAGAAAAACACATTTTCAAACTTTGGGTCAAACCAAGTTTACTTTCTCGATCGGATACGTTGAGGTCAAAAAACAAACTTTGCCATAGCGATTAAAATCTGCAGCATTTCAGCGTTCTTTGCAATTGATGATATGATTGAAACATTTTATTCAGACTGTCCTTTTACATCGTATGTTTTGTGAGAATAGTATGTGCCCACTTCAATCGGATACCCCTATGAATAATGATACGTCAAGGCCGAGACTCAGACAGGGCTAGGGTGAACTTTGCCTTTGCCTCTGAGGATAGGTTTTCAGAAACAAAGCCGAGAAAAGGTTCTGGCTTTATCTACGGTTTACTTTATTCTTCAAAATCACGAAAGCCATCCATGGCGACCGGAGAGGTTATGGCCGACAGTTGAAGGATGCTTGTAACAAATTCCCCGCCAGGCCGTGCGCCAGCAGCAACGAGTCGGACTATCCATGCTCGCGCTTTATTTCAACTTGATAATCAGCTGATACACTGAAACTATCCGAAAACCGAAACCTTGTCTGTATTAGTTCTCACAGAATTTCGGTACGACATGTCGGATAAAAGAATGTCGGAGCCTGAAAGTTTTACCTAGCAACTTTATTAGAAACTACATCGGTGCACGGCCGATAAAATACACACCGGTACCATACCATTGGTCACTTACACAACCATCTATTCCTCACTGTCACACTTAGAATACGCATCCACTTTAAACCGGTCGACAAACCGGTTTCTTCGAACGAAATTAGAAATTTACCGACGTTGAATTTCATTCAATGAAACACTGTCGGTTAGACGGGAAATTGTCGAAGTACATGCTCGAGGTAAGATGGCATCAGGCGATGGGTGTAAAACGTGAAAAAGGTTCATGTACAACATTATAAGAAAGAGACGCACATTGTAAACCTCGACGTAAGCTGATCACTTTATAAAAATAAAAGTTAAAAATACAGATTTCACCTCAATGCCGGGCTTAATTTACAATTTTTGTGAGATAGTGAAAATGACGGCATTTATGATGACACGCCTGCATAACGAAACGAAGCTAAACGATAGCAGTTAGACCTCCATGACAGTATACATATACCGTTTTCTCTCCTGGTCCTGCACTTTTTCTTCATTTTGAAAGTCTGTCAAAAATACGGTTGCTTCAACAGGTTCTCTACTCATCGAAATTTACCAATGTAACTTTACTCAAAATTCAATCCTTTATTGTACCATCGTTCACTCAAAATGAACAGCCTCTGCTATGGTTTTTTGTCTATGAGACACAGCATGGGCACCCCGCAGTGTTTTTCATAAACAAACTGTAAGATGATCCAATGCACTAGCGATACCGCTGTTGGCTAATCACTTGGAGATATAGGGATATTCCCAGCGGTTTCCCTATGTATATAGGGACTTTGGTGTTCCAACTTTTATTGAGCCAGGAATAATTGACTGGCTAAATTTAAAGTCAGTTTAATTACCCGGTTACAAAAATGTTTATTCCCTAATGTTATATGGATGCCATATGTGTGAGTTCTAACCCGATTGAAAACACCATGTTTTCTACCCTAGGCTGATAGCTCTGCTGGTAGACAGAATAATCCATGGGGCTGTCTTTTGCCCTATTTCTAACGATATTTGTTAATTGCTTCGATGACGTTTGTGTGCGATGTGTGATAGTGAGCGTGCGAACGTGAGTGCTTCTGAACTCTACAACGTGTTTAGGGGTCTCAATAAGAAAAATGTAACAACTCAGCTGGTTATTGAACCACTCTTTTTTGAGAGTGGGGATTTGGCTGCACTGTTCTGTCTGTTGCTTCTCCACTAGATGACTGGATACTGTATGTTGTGAGTTCAAACCCAATCAAAAAACCATGTTTTACATAAAATATAATGTTGTGTTTTCTCTCGCTTAAGGTAGAATGTGCTTCTGGAAAAGGTATTCTGACTCTCAAACTGTGACAATATTCTCGTGACCTGGCACTTTTGGGAGCTCATTTTGAAGCTTATTGAGTACTAAATTTGTAGCTGCTTTATTTTGTTAAAGTGGGGAAAATTTGTTTTCCCTCATTGAGATAACAGGAATGGCAGCCATTTTGCATCTAAAATATCAATAAATATTGGGTAATCTGTTTCTCTATTACAAAAAGTTGCACGCTGACCTGTAATTTTTATTTTTGATTTTGAAGTCTGCATGAGGAAGTTTGCACAAAAGTAAGTATTTCACTTCCAAGGGTGAACGACCTTAAAAAAATTGCTGAATATTTACTATATGCAGTAATTGCATGAAGTTTAGTTATCATCACTCCATATGTGTGGAGTTTACAGTAAAACTGACTATTTACTGTAGTTAATGTATACCTGTCTGCATCTATGAATAATTGCAATGCAACCTTTGTATGACACTAGGTCTGTCTCAGAGACAACGTTTGATGGACTAGATAATCCAGCCATAACACAAAGAGACACCAATATCCATGGAGGACACAGCCATGAAAGAGAATCAACTACAAAAGGTGACTTGTTTATGTTGTCTTCATTGCAATCTTTCCTGGTAAATGATCTTTCTAATGTTGATTCTGTGCTTGATATCTTTCTGAATATTAGACAATCACAAGAAGATGCAGATTTCACTGATTCTCAGTTAACCCTTTGAGCCCCACTGCAACGATGTTGCAAGAGTTTTGGAGAGCCCACCAAAAATTTGCATACTGGGGTCCTCAAATCCCAAATTCTTTAATAACTGAACACCTCAGTGCAAATACAGTGAACATATTTTTTTACCTAAGCTGCAAATTTCTCAGTGGATTTTTTTATGATTTCTTTTACAGGCAAGAACTTGAAAATAAAAATAAAATGATTTTCTTATGATAAATGTCACGATTGGTTTTTTTTATGTGTGACAGAAACAACTTATTTGAATAGTTGAAAAAATGGTTTAAACATCATTAAACTTTACTGTGTAAAATTTAAATTTGAACACCTTATCAAAATAAATAATCATGAGCAAAGGCTTAACTTATATGCTATACCCAACCCGAATCAGAAACCATTGCCGCGGTATATGCACGGGAATTTCTACTCTTTTGATATTACCTTTCACTGGATATGATTTGTAATGGCAGTTATCTGTCAAAATCTGTTATTTACTTTGTGTCATATGAGGAAATTTAGGTCTTTAATGTGCAAAATTGCATTTTTATGTTACTATTCCATCAATATTTATGTGCGTCAATTCATGAGCAACAATGGCAATTGATTCTACAAAACAAAACATAAAGAACATTATCGTCAATTCAACACTGATTCTTGTAATATTCACTGTTGTTCATCCAGAAGGAAATGCTTACGTACGTGCATCTGACCAATCATATAAAGGCCAAACAAACAAAACAGAAGAAGCTTCAACATCATTTGCCGTATATGCTGCTCCTGACCAGGCAAAGAAGAAGAAGAATTTAGGTACTAGTATCTCATTAACCCTTGAAACATGAAAAGTAAGATTTATGTGCCGTCTTCACTGAAATAACTTGCCTTTTATGTCTGAGAGTTATCTTGAACAATAATTTTACAAAGTGCTTGTACATATTGATGCTATAATCATCTTGTAGATTTACCCAAATATCTTACGTGATCTAACTGTTTGAAAGTCCTTCGAAATAGAGAATATATCTGACTATAACAAAATGTTCATCAACACCCATGTGCCTTTTCAGCCAATTTGATATGTAACTGATTCAAGAAGTTTTCATTGACATAAAAATATATTTACTCATGCCATGTACCGACAAAAGGCTGATTAAGCAAATTTCCAGAATCTCCCATACTGCTGCCTCATTAATCCTTAGGAACGTTTTAATTTTGAGGATATGATCAGAAAAATTGTAACAATATAGCTCATTTATAGAGCCACTCTTTTTAAGGGTGGAGATTTGGCTGAGCGATTTTAACTGTGATGCCTTCACTGGGTGACTGGGTACCGTATATTTTAAGTTCATATCGGATCGAAAATCTCCATTATCAACTATTGCTCATTGTTTTATATACTGTATACTTTCAAGTGTCTGTACAAGTCTAAGAAATTTGTAAACTGTTTTCGAAACATCACCACTGTCAGCTTGCAGTAGGTCCTCCTTCATACAGCAATTATCCTTATAAAATCTCACTTCATGTTTGTTTCAGATTCACATCCAGATGAGACACCGTACGCCAATGTGACTGGTCCAAGTACACAACATGAACCACCATTTCTTACAAATGGGACAGGTAATGTATAATGAATTCAAATCACACACAGCATTTCAAATACATCCTAACATCTTGCTCTGATAATTTATTGCATGCTTCAATGTCTCATCTGTATTGTAAACTACATAAACTAAACTTCAGATTTTAAAAAGTTTTATTTCAATAATTTTCAAAATATATGAACCTCATCTCACAATAGACATGAATTCAATTCCACAACTTTCTTAACCATTATACTAAGATTATGACATCATCATAACAGTAGATATTTAAGAAAAACAGGAAAAGTATACATGCCACATCCGTGTAACTGAAACTTAAACAGGAACTTACAGGACCGTGGGCGCACAATAGAGCGATTATTCATGACGCTCATAATTTACATACACTGGGCGGGATTTTTCGAAGTCACGTGTGGACGATGGTTAATGGAGGGGTAAACACTATCTGTTACCGATTAAGAGGGATTTCAATTATCACCTTCTGTCTAAATGTAATGGAAACCTGAACAAGGAATTTGTCTCCACGGGTAAAATAAACTGAATGCGATCATTTTATGGCCGCAGTAAACCCCGTCCAACTTGAGGTCCCGGGCTTGAGGTCTGCCTAACTGCAGTCAGAGTGAACGTCGACTAAAACTTTGTTGTATACTACAGCATGATGACATCTTATGTATAACTAATTCAGTTGTTATAAGGAATGAATCAAAGGCAACATTTTCGCCTTCTATTTGAAAACATAAACAGCGCTGGCAGCGTCCGACAACGTCCGCAAATTCACAAACAATGGAACACAACACCGACCATAACGAAGTGAAGCGTGAATGTCACTGGCAGGATTTTGACCCCGGGGTGACGTAATTGAGGTGAAATGTACGTTGAGGTAATAACGTAAACTTTGACTGCACACGATACGATATGCCTACAGGAATTCGCACGATGCATAAATTTTGTGACAAACAGAACTTAAAGTTTTCCATTGACATTGAAACTTAGACTTGTAATACTGTAAATCCGAGCGTTGATATTTCAATTTTCATGACGCTGTGGTGTAGTTCGCCGCGATCGCGCGAGTAAGCTTGTTCGGATCGGATACATCGCCGTCAAGAGTTGTCTATACTCGCGAATGACGCTTGTCTGTCCATGCAGTTTTTGCATTTTTCGTTTATCTGGTGACTTAAGTTCCGAAGCCTGATAACGTTTCGACACTGTCGAAAATGAAAAGACAGATGCGTCTTTGCCCGCTTTTCGTCAATCACTAGTAACATTTGTCGACACGGATCGACTGGCATTGGTATCAAGTTTGATAAACGGTACAAAGAAGCACGGTCCCTCCAAGTTGGCAATCTATAGACGCAAGCTGAATGTGTGAATCGTTTCTGGAACATGTCCTGTGTCACGAGTAGGGTATCCAAAGCTCACATGTTTATATCTGTGTCTTGATTAGGGTACACAGGTGTAATTTGTTGTCTCAGACCACAGTCCCCTGGATAGAGGGACTGTGCTCAGACTAATAGACCGTAAGAAAATTGGACGTGAACGGAAAAGCCGAATGCCCAATAGCATCAGCTGGCAAGTCCTCCATAATTTCAAGTTATGGTACGAGAATACAGTGAAGTAGCATTTATATATTGTTTTTTTTCTTTTTTCTAATTTTCTAGGCCTTACGTTTTTGTCATGCTATACCTCTATAACTTTTATCTAGTAACGACATGGTAAGACTTGCTGTCACATCTTGCAATAAAACGTGTGCAATCTAAACGCTGGTGAACAGCGAGCATGGAGCAACAAAGACTGAGTGGAGCCATGATTTCTCATTTCCGCTAGCCGGACAATTTTTCCTGAATGTTTATTCTGATGAATGAACGACAACTGGAGTAAACTGAGGCGACTCCAACCCAATTTGAAAAGATGGTCTACATTTTACTGCCACTGGCGTTTTCTACAGACAAAACACACAGACAAATGTCATGATGATACTGCAGTATGATGACGTTACCGGGACTGACTTTTTTTGAACGTGTTGATTTCATCATGGACGTGTAAGACAAAGATATCCAGATATTATTTGATTACAATGTCGGATCATCGGATGTATACCTGACTGAGACCTAAATAGGGTCATAACTTTGACCCTGAGATCACATTTTATCGACCATTTAGGGTGATTTCGGTGACATCGTCTAAGACTCGAGACTTGCAACTTTTGGTCAAGCCCTGACGTCACATACTCTCAAATAGGCAATTTTTGTTCATTTCGATATTATCTACGCTATCATCAAGCTTACACTGTCAAACTCCGTGTGACAAGAAGCCGTGACACGACCTCTGCTAGGATAATGTCCTATCATTTTGAACATATGATCTTAGACAGAACTAAGACTGTACACTTGTTTCGCACTTGCCATTGGTGGATGGAAATGACGAGAGTGATATCAGAACACATTTCAAGCCTTTTAGCACCCAAATGTCTTGTCACAGGAAGAAGCATAGAAAAGTTGCGCAGTACATGATCTCCCTTTGATGTCCGTCAGTGTGAAAAAAAACGGACGACATTCTGGTGGGGTCCTGGGACCCGCCGTCGTCCAAGGACGAAAATTTTCCGCATTGTTCGTGAAAAAAAAGGGCCCTTCTCAGGACCAAATGCCAAACGGTCCTTTTCAGGACCACTACATGCTCCAAAAGAGAAAACCGTGTATCGTTGACTCCTTCCCTGGATGTATGTATGCGTGTTAGTATTTGTTGTTTGTAATCTTTATCTAATTGCATTGCTCTGATAAGTCGGTGCGTTATATTTGTCTCGGCCATTGGGGTAAACATCGCTCTGACCACGTGATAATTTGAATACTCATGATTGACAGTGTCGTGACATTTGCAAATAGGGGTCAAATGCTCGTTCCGGAACACGCTGTTGAAAATATATGCCGGCGCTGACAAAAATTACGACATTTTCAAAGTTTATTTTCGACCTGACTGCATTTGCTGTATATTCATAGACAATATATGCGACATTTGGTGACATCAAACAGCTTGATCACGGTAAAATGACACGATTCTTGGACCAAACACGGCACGTCCGATCAGTAGCGTGGCTTTTTGACATTTGCATAGAATTACTGTAATCCGGCATTTATAGGGGAAGTTCCTGTTTAAGTGTGCACTGTACAACAATTGTAGAAAAGACTGAAATATGTTTTCTGCTTTTGCAGGCATAAAATGAAGCTGAAGACATTCACAGGGTTCGCGGTAGAGGTCGCCACAGTCGCAAAATGCGACAAAAACTTGTTGTGGCGAACAAAACCCATCGGCAATCGCCACGATCTCAAAAGCGTGGCGACAGCTGATTTCTATAGTCGAAATTAATAAAACTATTAAAACAGTCCAAATCTTAATGCTTTTCCACTGATATGCTAAAGACAACATAAAAACCTTTTTATTTAAAGCACTTACTTGAAATTGTAAAGGAAGACAAAATACAGAAAACAGTTACAATACATTCTCGCGACCTCGATCTCCATGAACTGGCATTCCGATCACGTTGATACTAAGATAGACAACCATAGCCAAAAGCAGCAAAACTCAGCGACGATTCCGAGCTTTATTGACACAGTATTACATATCGCAGTATCAAATCAAACTGATTACACAATCCCTGGATCAGCGGCATTTGAAATTTCGACATTAATCGTAACTTGAAAAAAGTAAACGTGAAACAAAGACGTCGTGTATGCTGTCGATCAACAGCATAGTGTGAACCGTAAACTAACTGGCATGGCATGTGCATTGACTGCACATAAAAGCAAGTCGACATTGCAATATCAAACGGTCTACATCTTGTGAAAACAACGAGATAGCATTGAAAGTTGTAATAGTCACCGGTAAAAACTCTTCACTGATGAAAGGATAATAGCGTCAAACAAATGAAATTGCATTTAGAGAAGGAAAACCAACGTCGCATCGCGTCGTGGCCTTGAGTGAGAATAACAATGGCGGATGTGCGGAGTGGGACTATTCTATTTAGGTAACGGGGGTACGGAGGGACACAGATCATGAAGGTACTGGCAAAACGTGCCATTTCCTAACGATGCTGTCGCGGGAACTTCAATGTCTCATTGTTGTTGAAGTTCTAGTCGGAAAAGATCGGAAAAGTAATTTTACTAACTGTAATGATCTATTATAGGCTCATCACCTTTCTGTATCGGGGTTTAACTAGGGTAGGCAGGTAAAGTAAAGTGAAGTAAGCCTTTATTGAAATCCTATCCCAATTGGGGATCTTGATCATAAAGTGCAATACAGGTTTTGCAAAATCAACAACAAAAGAGTATATATAGATGATGATGTAACATGTTCATCAATATTTTACTCTTTTTCATTTTTATTTTGGTCTGAGTTCAAACAATTTTCCCAAATCACATAATGATGATTTGACTGTTCTTGAAAAATGTTTATAAGGTCTTGTGTGTCTCTGAATGTGTTTTTACAAATGTTTAGTTTACTTAAACATCATGACTACTGTCTGTGTAGCCTTTGCAGTGAAACAAGAAATGTATAGTCTCATGTATCTCATATATATATATATATATATATATATATATATATATATGTATGCATTTATGAATGTATCACATCAAAAACTTGAAGACTGAAGCATGTTTCTACCAGCATTTAGTATGTGTGGCTAATGAAAGTTGCGTGTGGCTAATAAAATTAGGACCAAATTAGCCACACTGAGTAAGTGTGGCTACTAACTTGAAAATCCTACCGCTAACCCTGACACTGTACAGAATAATACATTCACCTACTTTCATCCACATTCTCTGTAAACAATCAATAATACATGAACTCACAAGCTTTTGTTAGAGTCTCTTTTATAGTTCTTGCTGAAAAGAACAAAAAATCGTAATATTTGTATTGCATGTGGATATCAATTTGAAGTCCACTGAAATGGCGACACCGTTTTTTTTTTGGTCCAAAAAATAATTGATTTGCAATTTCACTCGACTTCAAAATTTATTTTCAGATGCTTGCCAAACACTGTGGTTCTTGTTGTGAAAACAACATTTCTTCAAGCACGGGCAAAGACAATTACAGTTCAAAAGAAAAAAATTTTAAAAAATAATGTCATCACTCGTGTCTTGTGTCAAGCAACTCAAAGCAAGAAACCATCAATTAATGTAAAAAGTTATGCTGTTTGTAATCAACCATCATGAGTTTGAACCCAAGGATCTACATATAGAATGCAAAAAACTGTTTCCACAAAAAAGAAAACCAGCTAAAATTTGCAAATGTCCATGTACATGTCATCAATTGAACAAAAACTGAATGAGGACATTCTTGGAAATGTGCAAACCAGATTTGAGTACCATTCGATGAACAGATTGAGAGAAGAACATTTCAGAAATTTGAGCAAAAACTGAAAAAGCAAATTCACAAGGTCAGATGTACATTGTTCTACTTAATTTTTGTCATAAGCTCTGTACCGCTGACTGCAGAGCTGTATGCCTTCATGCATTCTCTTTTCTTTACAAAGATGGAGCTTCTCCATATGCAAATTTTAAAGAAATGAATGGTAGTAAGAAAGAACCAGACACAGCCTATGCCGATGTGCAGATGGCCAAACCAGAGAAAGGTAAACCCCCGGCTGGAGGGAAAGGCAAAAAACCCCAAAGAAAGGGTAAGAAGGCTACAGCTTACCAGGGAGACAGGCCCTATGATGATGTACCTGATGAAACTGCAAAAAATGTGAAGCCCCTGAGCTCATCACAAGAAAATCCCTATGAAGTTGCTGCCATGACAGTGCAAAAGGTGAGTGTAAAATTTCTCAAGTTCATCACAAACAAAAATAAATCATACAAAAAATCTGTGTCATCAAAGCTTACCTTGCCCTTGACTGAAAAGAAAGCCACTCTAAAAATTGGGCATCAGATTCCATTTGAAACAACCAACACCATAGATGATTTGTTCACAACAAACTGTTCAGTGAAGGCATCTATGAAAGACAATTATACTCTGAGCTCGAGTATGTTAGGAATAGCAAGGAAAATCTAGGGGATTCCCCAATGTTTACCAAAAGCTTCTCCGCTTTCATCAGTATAAATAAGGGCATTGTATTGCGTGACAATGCTACCTAGAACTATTTAAGCCTAATGTACATGCCAAACTACTTTGGAACAAAATGCATGCAATATCCACTTTCCAATCATTTGTAGCAAAAGTACATAGAGGCAAGCAACTTAAGGTAGTTCCTATAACTTAATAATTTACTCAAACTTGCCTCTTGAAAGCAAACTTTCAAAACCATTCTCTTCCAAAATCAACTTTTAAAATTGGGGTCACTGAGCATATTTCAGCCACCATCAATATGTTATGTCTATGGGAGAAAACAAAATTCCCGAAAACACGAAACTAAGGTGGTGAAAACATTTACTCCCATAAGCTTCAAAATCACCCATATACGTATGCCAAAAATATATTGTAAAAGTTTTAGAGTCTAAATATTATGTCCTCAAGTCCCATTCTACCTTACACATTGTTTTTCAGCTATTTATTAACTTTCATCATCTTCAAAACAGCCAAAGCCTCAAGATGCCAATGTTGAAGGTTTAACTTATGCTGACTTGGACTTCAAAGGAGGACCAAAGACCAAAACAAAACCAAAGCCACCAGTGAAACCAACAGAAGATGATGCTGTTGCATATGCAGCTGTTGACTTCAGTAAAAGCCAAATTAAGTAAAAACCATACACCACTAAACATGTGTACTTGGTGTTTGACATTACTTTAATTTGTATGATTTTTACAGATGAATAAAGTTGTGCACATGAAAGTAAAAAATATGTAGGAATATTTACTGATATAAAAATATCAAATTAAAAAAGACAGCCTGCAAATAATTTCCTTAACCTGATACTATAATTTAAAGAAAAAAATTATGATGACTGAAAATTACTTTTCTTTGTACAAAATTCAGCAATTCTGTTAAATGGAAAACAAACTTTGGGTGTGAGAAAATCAAAGGCTTATAAATGAGCTGGTGGTTTAAATAAACAAAAGGTAAGCAGTCTACTACTTCTAACAGCCCTATAACTGATGAATTACTCAGCTGGTAAGGAATCTGTTAACAGGGGATGGGTTGGTGATTTCTTGCTTTTACTAACTGATGGACAAATTAGTCTGAAAAGTACTGGCTAGATATTTCTTTAAAAATTAGAGATAATGCATAATTCAAAGTTAACTAATTTTTAATCTCAGACAAAAGACAATCTTGCATTTTCTAATAATGCTAATGAAAAGTGCACAGAGGAAAGTTATTTTCTCATTATACAAAGTAAACCAGATGTAAATCATGACAAGCATTTAATATATCAGTTTTCAATGAACAGTCATCAGTACAAGAATTTTTACCCATTACTCTAATCAACTTAAAAAGAGAACACTTAATTATTTTAACTCACTGCTTTAATTTGAATTTAAGGTGATACAATACACCATTTAATGCAGTGCTGAGTATGCACCATAATAAGAAATCCTGTTTAGTATTATTGAATTATAACTGAAGCCAACATCATAGTTCTGTACTTTTCAGATGGGGTATTCCATTTGCAGACTAGGTAGTAAACCACTGCCTTATATCAAATAATATTCAACAATTACATCATATTCAACAATTGGCTATTTCTGCAGTAAAAAAGATTAAACTATATAAAATGTGGTTTGCTGAAATTTGTGCATCTTGTAACCATTCCATATTTCTGACACTTGATTTTATCAGCAGGTATAATCAAATTACTTTGCGCATCAGGAAAAAACCACTATTCTAGCAAGTTTATATGTCTGTAAGCACTTTACATATGAAGTAATAGTTCCCTCCGGAAAATTACAGGTTGTTTTTTTTTACTTTTTTATCGATAAAAAACTATAACAATGATAATGTACAAAATCAGTGACAGACAATGTGTACTAGTTAAAATTTTAGTGATAAAAATGGTGTAAGTACCCTACACAATTGTGAGAAAAATCATAAAATATGATTTTTACATGTCAGTTTTTCTATTCTTGTGGCCAAAATTTTAAAAATTGATTTTTTTACGCTTTGGCAGTATTCTCATATATATTTTCATACAAATAGTCACTGTATTTCAATGTCTATAAACTTGTTAAATTAAGTATTGTAATTAGCCCTCAGCACAACAGCAATGACATTTATGCACTGATAATATTGTGATAACATTTACTCAGTTCAACATGCTGTGAAAATGTAGAGACTGTGCACTCAAAGTTAGCATTTGAGAAATGTATTAATGCAGACCTTTGTGTAATTTTTCAATTGACGTCTTCAAGTTTGCATCAGAATCATGGTATGGGTGTCAGACTGCTGGATCAGTTTGGCTCAAGTACAAGGAAAAAATTACATATTATTAAAAATAATAACCTCAGATATATCTGCATGTTTGCCTATCCATACACACTGGTACCACTGCCAGTGCCCAGACTCTCATGTCAATATGATGAAACTTTCCTAATCAGAATTATTTACATTCAACTTCATAGTATTCCATATATACTTTATTAACCATGACATTGATAAATGCTTAAGAAGTGGTATGATATGTTCCTGAATAGATGTTGTTTTGCTTCAAATGTTGTTTTGTTTCTTGTTGAGTTTGTGTGTAAAATGCCAATAGACAATCATCAATAACTTGAAACATTCCAGATCTGAAGTTACTTTTCATAAATCACAGCACTAAATCCTGTCACTTCATACTTTAATTTGGTTTTAACATCTGCAAAAAAGAGCAAACTCTCAGACATCTACTGATTTTCATAGTAACCAGGAGCTTTATTATGTTTGGTAACCCTAGTATCAGCTGTTTTGGAGCAATATCAAGGATTCTTTCAGACACTCTTTTCATTTACGTATTA
The DNA here is from genome assembly GCF_041260155.1 of Ptychodera flava. Classification (NCBI taxonomy): domain Eukaryota; kingdom Metazoa; phylum Hemichordata; class Enteropneusta; family Ptychoderidae; genus Ptychodera; species Ptychodera flava. Next base: position 3,656,933 of record NW_027248279.1, read on the forward strand.
ACAGGATGATATAGTTTTAGAGACAAAAAATGACTTTGAAGCAAAAATGTCAAATGATATAACTCTCTGAATCAAAAAGGTAATGCCATTTATGATATTTACTGTGTGAAGGAAAGAAAACTTTAGCTTTTGATTTCTATGTATCAGTATTTGTTATATTTTGGTGAACATTGTGTGTTAGATTGCTTTCAAATTTGAAAAACACCACAGATATTAAAATTTTATCAAAATGTTGGTGCTAATTACAACAATTCATTGGACATAAAAATTTAATTGACAGTTTTAATAGAAGAAGCCATTCAGCAATACAGTAATCATGATTTATTAAAACAGAATTGTTGTTATATTTTCATACTACTCAAGATATTTACAAGCATAAAGAGAACTTAAACAATTTAGTATGTAATCATAAGGAATATTCATATTTTCATACTATTCAAGATTTTTATATCGACGAACATATTCCGTGCAGTGCCATACAGTACTTATCCAAGATACTCTGCCAAATTCAGACTGATCTTTACAGAGATGTAAACACAGACCTGATAAGGAATTAAAGAATCCAGGCTGTAATTGTACATAGTGTGTACGATTGTCAAAATATGGCAAAGTCAAAATAAAATCATTTATGACAGGTTGAAATGCTTGTAAAAATTCCAATGATGATATGGTGCTTTCGAAATGACTGGATTCTTTACTCCCTGAAGAGGCCTTGTCTGTCTTCCGTAAAAGTTTTTTAAGTTCTATTGATGCTACACCTTACAGTACATACTTTTCTTTATTACAGTTATTTGGATAATTCCTTTACTACTTTTTGTTCTTGTTGAATATTTCAAGAAATTATTTGGACTCTGAATCATTGTATACAAAGACTATCAGACTAGTTATGTTGTTTATTACTCTTATTTCCACAATTTTTTTATATTTTAACCAAGATTGAAATAAAAGCATTCAAGAAAAAACTTATGTATCAATGGTATTTTTATGTGACATGAGAGCAATAAAACTGAGAAAGTCTACTGTTGCTGTAGATTATTATAATGCATTGGTTTTAGAAAGAGGTTCAATCTCCAATGCTACTATCAAATTCTACTTGTTTAAATGAATATTGGAGCATAAAAAACTTTTAACTTCCAACAGGCATCCTGGCATGCAACTGCTCAATTGAGGTAGAGTCATTTTTTTTTCAGTTTGTCCATTGTGAAGTCCACAAGGTTTATGCTGACACAATACGGAAGAGACAAGTGATTCTACGAATACATATTAGTTGCTTGATTATTTCCTAATTGCCTGTTTCTTATTTTGATATTTCTCATTTTCATGTGATCCTTATAATTTAGGATTTTGATAGCCATAAACAACAATTAAGGTTACTGCTTCAATGTCAATTTCATTTGACATACGTGTAGTATCTAAATATAATAATTATTTCGGAAACAGTTTTCAGTGACAAATATAACTTAGACTATTGATAGAATGGTTAGATCACATCCATCAAAATCCGGAATCCTCTTTTTAATTTCCTTCAATGGAGTTGACTCTGACGTCTTCACTTGGTGACTTAGTGCTGTACGTTGCGAGAACATCAAGAATTTGGTAAAGCACTCACTTGCCATGAATGTTAGTATACAGACTATCATGCTAGTGTTTGTAATGGACACGGCACACTCTAACATGAATGTAGCAAGATTCAAGGGAAAAGAAAAGTAAGTGAAAGTAAATAAATAAAGAGTGACTCATCAATTCCTAGAACATCCAGAATTAAAACACAATTACTCAGAAACTGATGACCTGACATGACCTATAAGTAATTTTTATGAGCAATAATGTACACTTAATGCATATTTAAGATTTTGTGAGTAATTTTACCAGGGTTTGGTAACAAATTTGTAAAGCATGATAGTTTGACTTTGTGAACAATCTCCAGTGGTACATTTTGAAACAGTGTACTCACAGAGGAGTGAGGTGAATAACTTCAGTTAGAGTCACCAACATGGCAGCTGCCTTTTCTTTGGTCAAATACCAAACAGGTCATGCAGAAATTTTTGATGCTACTTTATATACTTCTGCACTAATTTATCTTTTACTACATTTTCATTCTCCAAGAAAGAAAAATACTTATGTAATTATATTGACTACAGATATAATTCTTAAAATTATAATAAGTATGTGTTTACATATTTAATTGCAAAGTGGTTCTGGCACTGTTATTCTGAATGTAAAAATTCTTGAACCTGTAAAGAGATATTAATAGTACTACTACATCTTCTGAGAAATATACTCTTTACATGTATTACACATTACAACGTCACCTTCATGATTATACACTGAGTTACAGAAATATTGTATCACAAGTTCCCATTATGTCCACATATGTGTGTTCAGTTGAGTTGCACTACATTTGATTAAATTTTTCTCATTCTTTGTCTTATGTTGATATTCCAGTAACACACAAATATTTCCCTCTAAAATTTGAGCAGCCAATTAATTATTGCAATGACTTGTTTGCATGGCATTTGAATTTGTTTCCCCTGAAGTTCATATCATAAATTCTTTAAAAAATGGGGTACATGAAATTAATTATATGAAATGAACAAAACTACGTAAACACTTTATGATTTCAACCATCTGCAGTGGCTGTTCTACTTTACATCTCACATGATATTCTGTAGACCTAAATCAGGAGAATCCTGTAACTTTTTGATGTCTTGAATTTGTCTTGATTCGAAAGCTCCCCAATCCTGTGCTTTTCAAATTTAATCACAAATTAAAATGAAGGTCAATATTGAAGGACGATTTGTTTGTTCATATTTATAATGACCTTTTAATCAATTGCAGTACTTGCATTGGGCTCAGGAAAGAATGAACTGTACTACTGTAGTACATGATAAAGATATTATCTTCAAAGAAAGAATTGATTCCCACAGGATTTTCATTTCACAATTTAGACTGTCACATATTCAACACATAGTGAGAAAATGATCTGCATGTGTGACACATCACAAATTTATATTAAGTATCTTGTGAGTATACTTCAAGCAAAATGTCAAATTGTTCAAAGTGAAAGCAAATGTGGACACAGTGACTCATCATTTCCTAGAAATACAAGCTTGAGGGCAATTATTAAGAAACTAGTGACCTGTCCTACACAATATTGATAAACCTTAATTAGCACAATGGTACAGCAATGATCTGTAAAATATATTGCAAGGAATGGACTAAATTTTTATCATTGCTTCAGACAGTTACCTAAATTTGACGGTATATCAGAAAGGTATTGGACAATAAAAAGGTCAGGCATACTTGGTCCAAATCAATAATATGCTTAAAATGATTGATTACCTATGATAATACAAGCACTGTAAATGTATATCAATATGAGAAAGGAAAGACTGAAATATGATTCACTGTAACAATGAACAGTGAGCCGTGCACTATAACAGAGTCTGGGAGGTGCAATGTGTATAAAGTTCATTTCAGGTCAGCTTTGACAAAATGGCTGCTAACACTTCTCTTGGCCAAAAACAATAATAAGACATGTATAAAGGCTGTATATTGCTCATCATTGTCTGTGAAGACTCCATTTTCATTAAATGATAAACCAAAATACACTTTGACTCATTTACAGCAGATTGCATTAACATTGTGGGTTTCATACATCAAAAATTATTAAATCAATGATGATTTAAAATACCATTGTACATTTGTAAGACATGCAGGAATATAAAACTGCACTTCCAGTAGAGACAAACCAAACATGAAGTTTGTGATTCACGTTGCCTTATCATGATATTTCCTGTTCACAATTCTACATTTATTCTCATGTCAATATGAATCTGTCCTTGACTGTAAGAGAGATACTTGTGTTTGCAATCACTATTTACAAAGACATAAGACTAGAGTCACAAGTCACTCATTACCAAATTCCCTGTACAAGCGTAGAGAGTAGAGGGTCATAATACGTTCAGTCTGTGGTATCAGTAAAAACAGAACATGTATTCACATGTGTTGACTCAGGTTTCTGTAGTCGTGACTGGCTAACAATTGCTGCTTCTTCACGCATGACATGACATGAATGTTGACTAATATACCTCATTTTGTAAAACTCAACATAACACCAAAATAAAATAGGAAAATTGTTTATCATAAGTGTGTTGGCAAAATTGCACACAAATAAAAGGCCAGAGCTGACAAAGAAACCACCTGATTATTATTTATTGTCCAAACTCTCAATTTTTCTTTAAACAACCTACAAATTGTTTTTTGAAAAGCTCACAACTACACCATATTTTCCATTGGGGTGTTTGTCCATGACAGCAGCATGCATGGACACATGATATTGAACAAATTGCTTGAACATATATTTTCCTGGTTGGACAACTGCCCAGATTGTTTCTATGGCAGTTTAAAATTACTGTACACAAATACCTAATAAACATTTGTCATGGTCAAAAAAGAGATATCTGATCATGCCCTCCAGGTGCAATTTTAAACTCATAGGGCGGCACCACTTTTATGATATGTCCTGTGACTTGTAACCATGCAAACTTCAGAAAACAAGTACAAATTTAATCTCACCAAAATTACTAGAGTATGCTGTAAATCCAAAAATAAATTTCCTGTCAGTTGACAAACATTCCTCGTTTGCCTTGTTTCCCTGTACCCAAGTTATCATATTACAAAATTTCAATAAAATAATATGACAGTGGACAAAATTTCCCATGGCCTATAAAATTATGAAATACAGGTGAAGGACAACACATAAACTTTGCTCTACTTGTTCACATTAAAACTACTGAACACTACACGTTGTATAGGTCTGGTATGTCACAGGATCAGATTAATCTACTGTTGAAAATCACCTGCATGTACTATGTTACAGATGCAAAAGTGAACACCCTACAAATTATACGCCTTTGAATTAGAACAAAGTCACAGATGCATTTGAATTCGAAGGCAGATGTTTTACCAAGCTCTTCAAGTCAGGTAGATGGTTGCTGATATTATGAAATCTACTCCCAAGACATCTGCCTTGAAATAGCTGACTGTCCTATCCCGCAGTTGATGGAAATCATACTGGTTATAATTGTGGTTCTAATTTAGTAGGGTGACATCTTAGAAATTATTCAGATCTACCCGGTAGGTGTCTCATCTTCACCACCGTCCTCACATTGGGCCTGACCCACACAGTAGAGCTGCAAATTGCTGTATACTAATACACTACGTTTTCATCTTGTTTATAAACGTGTCTTTTTCATGTTTGTCTACATGTATGTCACCCATTCAAATGTAACATCTCCTGAAATTTTAAAACATCTCATTTGGAAATTGTCCCGTATTCAGCTATAAAATAATTGAAGATACTATTATCAAAAGGATTATCAATATGTGTCAGATCAGATAAAATTAGAAAAAACCCAAAGAGGGAATGATATGCAATGGTAATTCTGACATCTTGAATGATGATGTTGACAATTTTTATTGATCAGAACTGTACATTGTGTGCATTAGATCTTAAAAAAATATACACATTTTACTGTTGTGCATAACAAACTGTTATATTCATACAAGTTTGCCAAGTAAAAATCACAAAAAGACTGATATGGCTTGTCCAGAACAAAGCATGCACAGTTGAGAAACAAAAAATTTTCATTTTGACATGACATTCCACAATTGACAACATTCCACAATTGACAATATTCTGCTGTTGTTTGCCACTAACAGCGAGCATTGACACATTTTCAATGTACATTGGTTAAGCATACTTTTCCTGGTTGGACGACTGCCCAGTTTGTTTCTATGGCAGTTTAAAATTACATTACACAAATGCATTCCTACCATTTCTCATGGTTAAAGAAAAGAAATTGGACCATGCCCTTTGGTATTTTAATTGACATGTATGGCATGGCACCCTGAAGGATGTGTCCTGTGACTGGTAACTATGCAAACTTTATAAACATAAACAAACAGAAATTGCAACAAAGTTATTAGAAAGTGTGTTATACCCACAAAAAAATTTCCCCTCAGTTAACCAACATTCTAATAGTTTATCTTTGTTCCCCCCTGACCATTTATTGCATTACAAAGTGTAATTACAATTGTATTCTAATAGAGTCCCATGAAGGCAAGATTCCCAAAACATGTCAGATCATAAAAACAGCTTTTTCAGCTAAAAAGAACATGCTTTGAGTCACATTAAAATTTATTCCTTTGTTTAGTTTTTCTACTTACATACCACTGGAGCCTTATCGTAAACAATTAACTTTGACCAGTTCTACAAGTAAAAAGTTATTCTGATGCAGTTTGCACACAATAGAATGTGAGCCACAGGCCTTCAGCATGGACACATCTTTTCAGATTGTAAATTTCCTCTGCACTATCATATATCAAAATAAAATACCACAGAGTCAAAAATATGCAAAAAGTAAAATTGTCAATGTCATCAGTACACAGCTTGTCTTTGACTGATTCAACCACAATAACAGTAACACCTTCCTTGGGTTAGGATTGCAGAGCTGTGTTAATGACTGCCCTCAATTTCAACATGGCGGACTCACGAGCACATGTATTTAAATCGCTGATGAAGGAAAACAATCTAATTGGAGACTCATTCAAAAATTAGGTTTTTTTCCTATATTTTTATATTTTTTTCCTCAAAGTGATTTTATGTTTAAATTCTAAATCTGACAAATAGTGATGGTCTTATCTTATATATTAAAACTAATTGTGGGAATGATTTAATGTATTCAACACATAATCCATAGAAAGGAAAATTTAAAGAAAAATTTTATTCACACCATGATCCCCATGCAACAAATTTGTCAGTCTGCATTATGAAATCTTTCTCTTTCTTTCTTTCTTTCTTTTGTTTATTTTTTCTTTCTTTCTTTCTTTGATATGATTTATTTCTCAAATTATTCAGGACAAAACATGTAAATTTCATAAATGTAAATACAAGAAAAGATAATTGGAGGATTACATAGAAAGGTTAAAAACTGTTTCCACTGTGATCCTCAAATTTAGATATTCAGAAAGACACATCAATAAAGCTGACTTGATTAATACCAGGAGAAAAAAAAATTTGTATAGAACAAGACAATAAATTATTGCAAGGAAATACAACAAGAAATGATTAATTTGTTGATTAAAATGGGTACTAGAATAGTGAATGTCACATATTATATTTTACTAGTCTGTCTCCATACAATTGACACTACATATGCTGGAGATGCTAAAACATGCAAGAAAAACAAGCAAATATGGAACCTGTCACTTGTATGTTCATGTGACAATTGCAACAGTAAGGAACTGACAATCTCAAGCACCAAAAAATTTATTGTAAAACGTGAAATACTAGGTTTCCTATATGGAATACAGAAAATGCTTTTTAGAGCTACAAAATTAAGAAGCTTTATTTCCTTCAAGGACTTTGAAAAGCCTTCAAGTATTATCTAGGTTACAGTAAAGAGGTCAACCCTGGTGGTGGTTTTTCCAATGGTGTCCTTCCTCAGCAACCAAGGTACCGCAGCTGTACTTTGTGATAATCAGACAAACAAGCTTTATCACTTCCTTAAGGCTAAACAAACCCTCTTTCATTGCAGTGACTATAAAGAACATGCAAACAAAAGATTTCCATTTGAATGATAGGCTGTAAACTTCTAGAGACCTTTACAAAAGAGTTCATTTGAGTTCACCAGTGGTAAACTGTCATCTGATAGCACAGGGCAATCAATAAGAGTGACAAACAGCCACAATGTCCCAGTTCCATGCCTGACTACTCTCCTGAAAAGTGGCTACGAAGCACAAACTGAGCTTTCTCACCAAAATTATAAGGAACATTGAAGACTTTAGTTTGAGTAGTTTTGCAAAGGATAATTCCTTCTAGGAATTTCTAGTTTTATTTCCTTCCTATAATTTGATCTCCAGTATGATGTTCAGTTTCTATTAATAAATTCCCAACAACAGTGCTCTAGTCTCACCAAGCTGTTTATTCATTTGGGTGTTCCCTATTCATTTTTGAGTCAGCTTTGCATGACATCACTTGTATTTTTTGCACGACTTTCTTCCTTGTAGAGGACATAGGTGAAGGACACACCTTGTTGCCATGACATCTGTTTAGCAAGAAGTAAACAGATAACAGAAATGCCAGCCTTCCCACCTTCTTTATCACAAAGCAGTCAAATACAACCTTACAAACAGCTCTGCAAACAATACTGCATGGTATCATTCACATGATTGATTACTCTGTCCATTGATAATTAGCAGACAAGCACGTATACAGCTGCATAAATGAAATCTTTCCTGAAAGTGGCTCAAGAGGGCGCAAGTGTCAAACTTTCACAGCCATGAAACACTTGATAAAATTTACAGATTTCCACATATGATGTTGATATTTCTATACTAAGCCAAATGTGGTCAACATTAAAATAATCTACACCATTTTATGCATAGCAATCACATTAACCTATCATAGGTACAAATCAACCATCCAAATATTAATTAGACTATTTGGCTGCAGTCAAAATAACTGTTGAATATCTGATATTTTAAGCTGTAAAGCATTTGAAGCTAAATTGAAGGCCAAGTAATTTGAAAATTTCAGATTTCCTTCACTTTTGACATGTTTAAACTATCTACATAGTCTCCCCTGCTCACAATTTCTTGCACTTCCCTTGATAATGTTATTTGCATAGTCTGACCTTTTCACCTACAAGCTAGACAGGCAATATAATATGTCTGCGTATCATGTGAAAGGTTCCCATGGTGAATGTTAAATTGGCTCAGGGACAACAAACAAGACGGCAGCTGTTGTACGCATAAATTACTGCGAAGCATGTCTGATATCTAGGTCATGCATATAAAGAAAAGTCTTACAAAGGAAAATCACTATATTGCTTTCTAATTTTTTTCAACATTTGTAGTGGATCTTGCTTCTATCAGCCTTTGTGGTTATGTCTGGCTTTCTTCTTTGCTATACATGGTTGTTTTATTTGGCTTTTTAGTACATAATACATACATAATCAAAAACATTAACAACACAATTCAAACATGTACACTGTATAATGAGTGTATGTAAGATGTTCTCTCCAAATTAATCTTGCCTTTGGACTGCAATTCTCATGTGATCATCAGTTTGCTTGCCCTTTTCTATTGTTGTAAGAATTTCCTGTTTTTCTCTATTACTATTTGAAAACCTGTTCATTTCTTTCTTACCCTGTCTCCTAATTTCATAAAATTTGTTTTAGGACTTTGCTATTTCTCTACAGCAGTTTATGTATTTGTGCACTACTCTGAATTTAGTCTTTCCTCCTAATCCTATTTTCTAGAAAGAAACTTCTCTACAATATAAAATTAAAATCATAAATGTATTATCATCATTGTTTGGCATGGCTCTTCCAATACAGAGTTGGGTGATATAAATATTTAATCAATTTGAGTAGTATTTAATACTATGGTAACAAATACTTATGTGAGAAGCACCAGAGTAATAGTTTAAAAATGTGTTAACACAGAAAAGATGTTAACAACACATACAGCATAAATTAGTCCACGTATGATACTGGGCTAACATGGTCAGAACATTTTCAATCATTGAAGCACAAGGCTATGGTTTTCATTGATCTGTTAAAAAAATTGAATTTTTGTAACAAGAAAGATAAAATCCTAAAGTAGAAGCAATGACTGACACATACCTTCTCAGACAAGGCTCAGCAGTGAATAGTTCCTTTTGAGCTTGACAATTGCAAAAAATTTATTTTACTTTTAGTTCAAATCTGTTTTTGCCCCAAACACAGGCACCACAGATCAACTGAAATTATACAGCTGGCACAACTTGCTGTTCAATTCACCATCAGTGAAGCGTGGGACACGGATGAAGGAAAATTTTTCACAGGACATGTACATTAAAATTTTCATATTTTTGTTGGTTTTACCGCCACACTTTTTCCTCTCTGTAAATAAAAAATGCAGCTCCAATTGTTGATACTATAAGACATATTTGCAATCTGCAATAATTGCAAAAATTATGTAAAATTAGAACTAGAACCAAGAAAACAATGAACTTGAAAGAATTCATTATGGTGATGAAAATCCAACTGAAATTTCACACAACTGTACCATCAGAAAAATTTATAATAAAATACCCAGTATACAAACAAACAATAACGAATAAAAATTGAAGCAGCTTTTTTATAAATTCTGCCATTAAAAGTGACGGAAAACTGCATCATTTTAATTTGTTATGTAGATTATGTATTCAGAGGCAGTTTGAGGAATCTCTCCGCAATGCAATTTGAGAAAGTGACCTTAGATGTCCAGACATACATGAGATACAAGCAGACATTTTCAATTGAATTCATTTACATGTCTGGTCATATGGTTGTTAGGAGGCCCTCCGGTAGTGCATAGCAAGGGGCCTATAACCAATAGAGCCTAGCTTGCATTGAAATTATCTTACTTTGCCTTTAATTATTGATAAAACATTTAGCAAAAGTAATTTATCAGGAAGAAACATTTGACATATTAAATTCACATCACATGACGATTCAGTCTAATGATTTTAACTGGTAAACAAGTTTTCCTACTTCCTTGTACTAATTAATCAAGCTTTTGGGTGTGTTTTAAAGGCAAGCAGGAATTCAGGTGATTTTCACTGATAAACATGGCTTCCTTCTTCTGTGTACTAATTTATTAGCTTTGTAAGTGAATGCGTGACCTGAAGCAGGAACTTGCAAAATTTTGACAATTTTTAAGCACACTTTCTTTAGCATAATATTCAAAACAATTTACTTCTGCCATATTTTTGACTGATGTGTAGGTTCTATCATATACAATACATGCTGTTTTTCAGAAAAGTTGGTAAACCAAATTTTGCACAACTTGACATTCAATGTGGCTGACCAACAGCAACAGTTTAAAGAACACCTGGGAACAGCTACATTTGTTCTGAATATGTTTCATTTTCATTCTCTCCATGATGCAAAAAACAGAACTATCCTCCATGAATTTTGTTCTGTTCAATTAAATGTATTTTGGAAATATTATCGGGGAAAAAACAGGTTGTCAATATCAAATTCTTAATAGTGATCATATGACAGTAATAAAACAGAGAAATTAATTTATGAGAGGGAAGTCATTTGAACACAACTTATCTTTTACAATTCAATTGTAAAAGAAAGAAAGATATATCTCCAGAATTTGAAAGACCTACACAAAATCTACACACAGTGGCAAGTTCAGGCACAGATAATAAGTCAACACTGTCATGGCTGGATTTTTGACACTTGGAAGGATTACTGTATATAGTTGAATCAAGCCATACCATGTATCAGAAGTCAACAAAAGGAAATTAAATTTATGAGTACAAAGAAATGGAACTGTACAGTTATTGATACATTTTTGATCTGTTAAGGATGTAAAGTATTTGTGGTAAGTGTGTACAAGGTGAGGCATAGAATGTTATCTTGACATTAAAATATCATAAGTATAATTTATTGGCAAAACTGTCAGGTCAAAATGCCAATGTTTGCTCACTGTGTATTTACTGTTGACAGAGGGGAATTTATTGCCGTGTACTTTAAGGTACTGAGACATAGATACGGATTAATTAACACAAACAAGTCACAACAACACCAGTAGTCAAGACTTGGATTGCGAAATACCCCTTGGCAACCCCTCAACACAGTAACCTTCTCTTCATGGTACCTGCTATATATTTAGGAGTGTTCATACTTCCTTATGGAAACAAATTGAAATATTTGTGAAATTACTTCTGCAAGAAGTGAAAATCTACGTAATAAAACTGTCATGTTGTGAATGCTTTTTATGTCAGTGCCTCTGTCACTCTTTCAAATTTTAATGACAAACACAACTGGCTGGGATGATATTTTTAGGATTAATAGTTTCCAATGCCCTGTTGTAATTTGAAGACTATGTATGGGCACCATGACTCATTCTTCTCAGTAAGCATTGTAAAGCCATGACGTAGTGAAATCAGGCCACATTCATAAAGTGCCAGCAAATTCCCCTAAAATTCTCAACTTTGGCAAGACACTCCCTACATACCAAAAGAATAGAAATTAGATCTATTTATCTTTCTTGTCAAATAAAATGACGCAGTCTAAATTAAGTCTAGGATAAGCAGACAATTAGAATTTTCACCCCAAAACATAGATAATCATTTCAACAAAGAATTTTTTCAAATCTGGCAATAGAGGGCAGTATGATGCAGAAAACATGCGGTATACCAAGAGAACAAGTTAAATCCTTATTGACTATAACATAATCACAGTATTCTGTCACTTCTGTACTCTTTTATTGGACAAAAGTCTCCATGAATTCAAGCAATGTATATTTGCATATTTATTTTTTTAAATTACTACATATTTTTACTGATTACGCATCATGAAATCCATTGATACACATTTCTAGTGGTACACTTTCAAAGTATGCATGATCTTTCTTGGAATCCATTTAATTCATTATCTTTTATAAACTGCTTAGTTTAAAACATATAGCAAATTTTTATTACGATCTTTGACGTTAAAGTTATCATCATATGAGACAAAAACAAAAAATTAACAGAAAAAACAAAAGCAGTCTCTGTTAACAGCAGCCTGACTGAGGTAAAAAAGTTACATAAACTTTGCAAACACAATGATTGTAAAAAAATATGAAAATTGGGCAAACGCAACGAAAATTTGATCAAAATGTTTTGAAAGCGGAGTGCTCAATGATCTGATATAGGAATGTTGTACTTCATTCAATTACACAATAATGAGAGCAACCTGTCCCAGCTTAATATTTCATAATTTGCTTATTAAGTTGGAGATGATTGTGCACAAGTTAAAAAATAATGGTTTGTTTTTTTGAATTACAGCAAATTTCCTGGTAAGAATAGATTAAAAGCTGATCTTACTAATTTCATGCACAAATGTTCTGAGAATGAAAACATTAAATTCCATCAGAGAGTGTAAGAGTATCATTTCATGTCTTTTCCTTGGACCGCAGTAGACTGAGTAGAAACACGTCTTTCACAGCTTCATATGTTATCAAACAGCATGTTTGTTTGTTACAGGGTTTTTTTGTATTTGGTAAACTGGTATTAGTCTACATAAATTAAAAACAAGAGAAACACTTTTTCAGATCAGATATTTACAACTCTTTTCATAATCAGATCTGGTGCACCCAATATAGTGCAAAATTGATCGATCAAGACGCAGTAACCCATCTAGCTGTTCTAAAGATTCACCTTCTGTTTATCAGAATCAACACGACCATTGAGTAGTAGTACATTAAGAATTCAATCATCTGCTGACCTAAACCTTCATGTACCTTTGTGTATTATTATGTCCGACCCTTTTTCAATGTATCAATACATCCAGATGTTCTTATCACAGCATGAAACCTACCACCTTTAATCTTCTAAAAATTTTGAATTTACATCAAAGAAAGATTTAGCTTGGGTGCAAGCTATGACTACCATGAACAGTGAACATTCTAAAACACAACATCACAGGTTGACCTTGACATCACTACCTGTACCAGCAGAAATATTATTCATTTGCCACTTATCAAAGAATACTGATTGTGTGTGTGCTATTTATAAAGTCAGCAGTGGATTTCTAATGAAAACCTCCATCTATGATATCTACTGCATTTGCAAAGCAAGAGTTTACACAGCTACAGAGACTCTGTCTGTCAGACATAAATAACAAGTCAATGTACAATGACCTTGAGTCAGATAAATTAACCACAGATATTCAATGTTAATTTCTATCGCAAGAACCTAGCTGAGACATATGTAATCACAGGAGAACTCACTTTCCGCAATGAAGATTAATAGATTCTTTTCTGAACAAAATTGAATTTGAAAAAAGATATCAGAATTTGAGAATAACCTTGACAGAACCCTTTGGTTCCATCAACAATAACACAGAAGGACAGGAAGTCAGTAGAGATCACACAATCTGGTAGCAATCACACAAAAGGAGAGTGATTTAGATTTTCTATCTTTACAGCAAACAGAGGAAAAAACGCTCTCACAATGAACTCCACACAACAACAGCACTGACCTTTAAATTTGTTTACTGACTTTTACAATATAAGGAGCATCACAGCGTGAAATATCAAAGGTAAAATAACTGGAAAGTGATTAGTAATACACAGTATGTTTAAATGGCAATACTACAGCTAAATTACAGGAGTACTAAGATGTTGGCATGTACTCACAGCAGCTTAAGTATCTGTGCAAAATGTTCCAAATATGCTGACGATTTAAAATGCTGGGATATTCTGCTATAATCCAATTATTTTAGTATTGCTCAGCAATACTTTCACAGAGCACTAAGGCATATAAATGCAATGAAATTCAAACCCAGACATAAACAACATGACATTCATATGCAAATTTTAAGAGGTCACTTAAGGCCAACCTAGAATTCAAAAGAAATATTGATCTGACCACTAGATGGCAGTATGACAGGAGATGGCAACAAGTATGTCTGCCATGTGTAGTTCCAATTGAAACAGTTGAGATTCGAAATAAATATTTGAAAGAGTGCTTAAAAAATTAGTCACTTTTCTTCTTGATCAAACAGATTTGATAAAGGTAGAACAATCACTGAGGGAAGCAATAGTGAAATTTAAATAGGTATGGGAAAAAGGTCTAAAACTAACAACATCAATTCTTGACTTAGCCTACTAGTCACAAAATTGGCATTTGTCTATGATTGTATATGTTGCTTAGGCGTACTCTACTGGCTCACTAGGTTTTGGCACCACTATCAACATAACAGGGTTTGCTGAAGTTAATCACCTTATATTACTTTGTTAAGCCATAGACAATAGGGGTGAGATATTAAAAAGCCCACAGTCTCAGAGTAAATCCACATTAACTCCAGACTGCACATAGATGCATTTGTCAATTTATTCTGTTCCTGAACCAAAAATTTCTCTCCACAGAACAGAGCCATGTAGCCACAATATACACTCTCTTTGATTCATTCAAATGACTTACTGGTAACAATTTTGAAGGACCAGTAGCCATGGTGTTTATGATCTTTTTATTCCCCACCTTTCTTTTTTATATCAACTACAGTATCTTGTTCTACTCAAAGACTAAAAACCATGTTGAGATCCACAGCATTCAGCTGGTCAACACATGTGTTGCACATGTGTAAATTTCAAGAATATCATAATGATTTTGTTTTTCATGGTACTGCCATAACATAAGGTGGGTTAATAAAAATTTAGTACAAAAAGTATATTCATTTGTACCGAACATTGTGTTCTGAGTGCTGTTTATGTCCATGACCAAATGACTTCCATGATATTCGGTGAAAACTTGCAATCTTCAGTGCCCCTCAATGCATTATATTTTTGTATACTGGGTATTTTATTAATAAATTGCACTGGTGGTACCACAGGGGCTGCATCCACTAGCTGCATCTTTTAGCATTATTTTTATGACCTTACTGTCAAGCTAAAAAAAGTTTGTGAAATGTACTAATTTAGGTGTGTGCATACACTTATTAGTAACTACCTGCTGGGACTGTATATGCAATTTTGAACAAGATAAAGATTACACTGCAATTAAATGTTTGCCAAAACATTGAATCGCAGCCCCATCCGGAAAAGCAAAAATGATGGATCATACTGTGCATACATGCGCTGAAATCTTCACATAAACTACACAGAGTAGTCCAATGTAATGCATACAGGTGAATGTTTTCAACTGTGACATTGTATGTTCTATTTCCTTTGTAATATTACCAAGTTTTGAAAATGCTAGGAAATTAAAATGACCGTTAAAATTTGAATTTACTTGTCACATGTTTCACAATGGAATGGTTTCCTAGTGCTGTAAAAGCCCATATCCCTTCAGAAGGTAGAATTCAGAGAAAACCAGGAGAGAATATGGAGATATTTTGAAGTCAACAAATTTCAAGAGTTATGTACAGCTACTGGGGCTTTAACATACAGTGATAAAAATTAGGGCGGCACTTTTTTAAAATTTTGTAGAAATTATTTCAATTTGTGGAATGAATAACATAGTCAGTTGGCAAAATGGAGGAATCTTTGGGTTTTCTGTATTCTGAGAAAGTGGCCTCAGATGTCCAGACATCCATGAGACTCAAATGAATCGAATTTATTTACATGTCTGATTAAGTGTCTGTAAGCAGACCCTTAGTAGTGCATAGCAAGGGGCCCACAATCAATGGAGCTTTGCATTGAAATGATGCCTTTAATTATCCATTACACCTTAGTAAAACTAGTTTATCTGGAAGAAACATTCGGCATATTAAATTTCACATCACATGACGATTCAGTCTGGTGATTTTCACTGAAAAACATGGCTTCCTACTTCCGTGTACTAATTAATCAACTTTCCAAGTGAATGCATGACCTGAAGCAGGAACTTTCAAAATTTTGACAATTTTTCAGCACATTTTCTTTGGCATAATATTCATAAATATTTACTTCTGCCATACTTTTGACTGATGTGTAGGTTCTATCATGTACCATACATGCTGTTTTTCAGAAGACTTGTGAACCGAAATTCTGCATATCATGACATTTAATATGGCTGATCAACAGCAACAGTTAACATAAAGTTCTAAATCATGTTATTTCACTTTATACCTGTCCCTTCTCGCCATGATGCGAAAAGACAGAACTATCCACCATGAGTTTTGTTCAGTTCAATTTAATGTATTTTGGAAATATTATGGGGAAAAACAGGTTGTTGAAATCAAATGACAAACAGTGATCATATGACAGTAAAAAAATGTAGAAATAAATTTATGAGAAGGAACTAACTAATCTTTTTCAGTTCAAAAATATCACACGGACAATATACGGTATCATCAGAATTCGACACTTTTTGACAACACCACACACAAAATCTACACACAGTGTTTGGAACACATATTGACATTAGAAGTGGCAATTTCAGGCACAGATAATCAGTCAACACTGTCATGGCTGGATTTTTGACACTTGGAAGGATTACTGTATACAGTTGAAATTGGATCAAGCTATGCCATGTATGAGAAGTCAACAAACTGAAATTAAATTTATGAGTTCAAAGAAATGGGACTGTGTAGTTATTAATACATATTTGATCTGTTAAGGATGTAAAGTATTTGTGGTAAGTGTGTACAAGGTGAGGCATAGAATGTTATCTTGACATTAAAATATCATAAGTATTATTTATTGGCAAAACTGTCGGATCAAAATGGCAATGTTTGCTCAATGTGTATGTTCTGTTGATACTGGGGAATTTATTGCCATGTACTTTAAAGTCTTGAGGCATACATGTAGATACCGATTAATTTACACAAACAAGTCACAACAACACCAGTAGTCAAGACTTGGATTGCGAAATACCCCTTGGCAACCCCTCAACACAGTAACCTTCTCTTCATGGTACCTGCTATATATTTAGAAGTGTTCATACTTCCTTATGGAAACAAATTGAAATATTTGTGAAATTACTTCTGCAAGAAGTGAAAATCTATGTAATAAAACTGTTATGTTGTGAATGCTTTTTATGTCAGTGCCTCTGTCACTCTTTCAAAATTTAATGACAAACACAGCTGGCTGGGATGATATTTTAGGATGAATAGTTTTCAGTGTCTGGTTGTAATTTGAAGACTATGTATGGGCACCATGACTCATTCTTTTCAGTATGTATTGCAAAGCCATGACGTAGTGAAATCAGGCCACATTCATAAAGTGCCAGCAAATTCCCCTAAAATTCTCAACTTTGGCAAGACACTCCCTACATACCAACAGAATACAAATCAGATCTATTTATCATTCTCATCAAATAAAAATGACGCAGTCTAAATTAAGTCTGGGACAAGCAGACAGAAACACTTTTCACCCAAATACATAGATAATTATTTCAACAAAGGTGTTTTTTTCACAACTGGCAATAGAGGGCAGTATGATGCAGAAAACATGTTGGAAACCAAACAAACAAGTTAAATTCAGATTGATTATAACATAACTACAGTTTTCTGTCATTTCTGTACTCTTACATTGGACAAAAATTTCAATAAATTCAAGTAATATATTTTTGCATATTTATTTAAAGGAATTATTACTTATTTTTACAAATTATGCATCATGAAATCCATTATTACAAATTTCTAGTTGTCCACTTCTAAAGAATGGAATTCCTTATCTATTATTAACTGCTAAGTTCAAAATATCTGGCAGATATTAACAATCTTTTACAGTAAAGTTATCATCATATGAGACAAAAACAAAAAATTAGCAGAAAAGACAAATGCAGTGACTATTAACTGCAACCTGGCTAAGGTAAAAACGTTAAATAAAGTTGCAAACAGAATCACTGTAAAAATTATAGAAAACTGGGCAAGCACAAGGAAAATTTGATCAGAATATTTTAGAAAGCGGAGTGTTGACCTAAACCTTCATGTGAATTTGTGTATTATTATGTCCGACCCATTTTCAATATATCAATACATCCAGATGTTCTTATCACAGGATATGATCTACATGTACCACCTTCAATCTTTTAATAATTTTGAATATACATCAAGGAAAGGTTTTGCCGGGGTTAAGCTATGAACTGCCACAATAAATGAATGTTCTAAAACACAAACACATCATAGGGTGATCTTGACATCACTACCTGTACCAGCAGAGATATGATTCATTTGCTACTTATCAAAGACTAGTGATTGTGTGTGTGCTATTTATAATGTCAGCAGTGGATTTCTGATGAAAACCTCATCTATACTATGTACAAAGCAGGAGTCCACAAAGCTACAGAGACTTCTTGTCTTTCAGACATAAATAGTAAGAGTCAAAACCACAGATATTCAATGTTAATTTCTATAACAAGAACCTAGCTGGGACATATTTAATTACATGGGAACCTACTTTCCTCCATGAAGGTTAGTTAATATAGTCTTTTAGGGATAAATATAAAATTTAAAAATAGATCTCAGAACTACAGAATAACCATGACAGAATCCTTTCAATGGTTCAGGGTTTTACATCACTTTTTACTTTTGAGAGTCCCTGGGACCCCTGGTGTTAGAAAATGGGAGTCCTACATCAAAATATGGGGGTCCCAATTTATTTCACAAGAATATTATATTGTTTATCCATGCGATGGTCTTCACTGTGTTCAATTATTATAACACACGGCAAATGGGTTGCACATTTCTTAAAATAATTACTACATGAAAATTCAAGTTCATACTGAGGGCCCTCATTGATCAATTCAAAGAACACTATTCATGATTGAAACTATCTCATAACTTTAATGACAAGTTCACAACGTTGTGGAATTTGAACAGTATTCAAATTTGGCAAATTGACAAGAAGGTAAGTAACTTCATACTCTGAAATGGCATTCACCTAGTAAGTCCAGTTCACACTCTGCCAGCAGCTCCTTCAGCAAATAACCTAGCAGTGTTCATGAAGTCAAAATCATCTATGATGGGGCCAACCAGTTTGATGAACATTAGTCTATTAAGCCTTTGAGGATTGAGTCTATTTCGTGCCCTCTGTTTGATGGCATTTTGTACTGAAAAGCCCCTTTCACATGGGGCAGAGGACACTGGTATGACAAGAGCAATTTTAGCAAGAATGGCAAAATCAGGATACTCCTCTGTAAAATCAGTTAGCAACAGCTTGATATACATGTCAAAATTCAGTGCGTCCCTATGAGATCTTGTGAAGTGTTTGTAAAACAGAAAGTGTGCCTTAGCTCTATCGCCATCAATACCTGGTGTATTGTTATAATGATTCAACAGTTGATCAAGCTGGTTGACCCCATAGTTAGGTAGGTTGGCCACATTTCCAGGATATCTGTGTGGGTTGAGAATCACATCAAAACGTTCCATAATATTCATCTCATCATCTTGAAATCTGTTATCTAAATTATGCACCAGTTTGTTGATATAATTTTCTCGTACACTACAGAACCTCTGTCTGAGTGGCTGATTGTCAGTGATTTGAATGTTTTTGTATGTGTTTTTCTGACCATTGCCAGGAACATCACCCAAATCATTAAATACTTCTCTGACAGTGTGTGAATCATTAGTCATTGTATTCAATGTGTCCCTAGTAGACTGAACACTTTTTTTGATATGGGATAGGTTGACAGAATCTTTCTGAAATGTAAGGCTCAAAATTCCAATGACAGTAAGGACATCAATCAATAAGGCAGTGAATAGCAGAAACAATGAATTGGAGACAAATTTCAACAGGCCATCAGCCTTTCCCCCTTTTTTGTCACTTGCAAGTGCCAAGGCAATTGGCTCAAAACTGATGAAAATCATCTTGACAGCTGATTCAACCGACAACCAACGAATAGATGTAGGCTCAGTAATTTGTTTTGCCTTCCCATTCAACAGTTTGAATTTCTCTAAGTTTGTCATATCTCACACTAGAGTCATTGAAGTATTTATACAATGAATGGATTATATTATGATATTCTTTGCAATATTCAATATCTCTGCCTGCTTGGGAAGCAGCAAGATTCAATCGATGTGCAACACAATGCACTTGAACAAGGTTGGGATTTCTGGCTTTTAATTTTGCACCCAACCCGTTCAAACGACCGGTCATTACGGCCGCCCCGTCTGTTCCTAGTCCGTATATTTTGTCTACGGCCGCGTCACAGATTTCTTTCCTAGTCAAAAATTCAACCAAGGCGTTTTCAATCCCTGCAGCAGTGGCATCTGTAATTTGCTGGTTACCGAGGAAAGAAACATTCGCCTCGCCATTCTGAATATATCGAACATATATGGCAAGTTTCTTATGAACGGTAATGTCACAAGTCTCATCCAACATTTAATACCGATGAAGTCACTTGCATGTATGCTATCAATCAGGGACTTCTCGATCACACGTTGAATACACTCTTCAAACTCCATAACTATCTGAGGACGTTTGTAATATTCAATGTCTAAGCCGTTCAGATTCTGTAGATGCATGATGTCAGTGAATACATCGCATGGAAGGTCACGTTTAGCGATCAGATAAACAGTACGTAATTGTGCAGCGTACGCCTCGAGTTCGTTACTCTTACCCTGCAACTGCCGGCCCTCTGCAGATTTGCTAGCAGCAGTAAATTGCGACCTCAAGCTTAGGATTTTAACACTTGTGAGATGACTTTTCGAGTCCTGATGACGAGTGAGAGTTGAATGTTGAAAATTGGAACAACCTTCCGTGAACGGGCATGTGACATTCGCTTTCAATCATACATGTATCGCATTCCATGACGTTTCGCTCTTCAGAATATCGAAGCCATTTAAATCTACCTAGCCAACTTCTGTTGAATGTTCGTAATTTCGCTGATGTATCAGTATCGCATGGCGTAGCTGCTGTTTCGGCCTCGACCAGACCTGCATCGTGCTGGTTGCTACGGCCGCCGAAAAACTTTCACAGATCGGCCTGTTTTGGGTGTTTGACACGACCCGCCATGATGCATAAACATGTGTTAAACGACGCAAACAAGAAATCGACCGATTAAGAATCAGTTTACATTTTGAAAGTCACTTTTTACGGTAATAAAATTTGTTTCCATTGTCATCAAAGAGTGGCGGCCAATGCACTACGGAGCATTCCATTAAAGTATGGGGTCGGTAAGGTTTACTGGGATGTGTTTTACGTGTTCAGCAGCTTCGCGAGATATACACCAGCAGCAGATATTTCTGCGTCCCAAGGGACGCATAGTTTAGTTTTTGAGGGGTCCTGCGTCCGGTTTTATGCGTAAAGGACGCAGAAATGCGCGTCATGTAAAACCCTGATGGTTCCATCAACAATAACAGCAATAGAAAGGAGGCCAGCAGAGGTCAACACAGTCTGGTAGCAATCACACAAAAGGAGAAGGATTCAGATTTTCTATCTTTACAACATACAGAGAAAAATCGCTCTCACAATGAAACTCCACACTACAACAGCAATGACCTTTAAATTTGTTTACTTACTTTTACAATATAAGGAGCATCACAGCGTGAAATATCAGAGGCAAAATAACTGAAAATGATTAGTAATACACAGTATGTTTAAATAGCAATACTACAGCTAAATTACAGGAGTACTAAGATGTTGGCATGTACTCACAGCAGCTTAAAGGCAGGGGAGCCTATAAATACCCCCTATCTCCCTGGGGATTCATAATCCAACATGAGTGGCACATGGTAACAACGTCAACGAATGCTCCCGAAAATCTGGATCTTTCAACAACCATGGTGTAAATTAAAGCACTGTTCCAACATATTACGTTTTGTGAATACTTGTGGCATCACCCTGTTGGCGAAATTCTCTCATTTTTCCATTTTAAGTTGATTTTTTATGCCAAAACTGCTTCGATGCTGTGTTCGAAGCGTCAACGAACAATAGATGAAAGCATTCAAACAGCTGCCAATCACGAGGGGACGCGCAAAGGTGCAAACGATCAAACATTTGTTATGTACATCGGATAGATTACGATGTCAACAATGAATAAACGATTCTTACTACTGAACGAAAAAACTTGACCAACGGTTACTGAAAACGCGCCTCAGATGAATTCAGACACAAACGGACTACTTCATGGTTTCAAGCAGATTGCCTCTCCCTTTTTGTTCGTTGATATGTGTACCTGTAGGCCTATGAATGGGTGATGTTTTTGTTGACCTGCAGTACGATACTTTACGATAGATCGCCTTTGAAGTATGTTGTGGCATAGCCCTGCGTACGATGACGTGTATTCCCGGCGTCATACGGCCTCCCACCACAGCTCTGCTGATTACCATGGACAAAACCGGCAACATGCGGATCCAATTTGGACGGAGCACGAAAAACTACTTTCTAACTCTTTTCCGCCGAAATCAACTCGATTCCGATCTACATGTATGCAGCCTACCCAAACCACTCAACCGCTCACAGACTGCGAAAAAAAATGCTCTCGTGACATCCAAAACCGTTGTTTGCTCGCGATGCACGGTCAATGGCTCATGCAGTGGACGGGCATTGGATACGTTCATGCCACGATTACATGTATACAGGTGCCCATGAGCTTCATTATTTCCTGTCGGGTCGGGGCGATGAAACTAAATCGTGATTGATTCATCTCTGTCGGATTTGACCAAAAAGAGACACTTGACATAGATTATAGCATCAAATGTTGACCGTTCAGACTGAAACATGATAAAAGATCTGAAGATCGCCGTGATCGGTGATGTCGTTCTTCTCTATACGTTTTTCTGAGCTAGTTTTTTACTAAATTGTTCGAGTATTAGCTGACGTTTTTTTGAAAACTTAATCAACTTTTCTTTCCCAACCAGGGCACAACATTACCTTTTTTACTTTCATGGTAACCTAGGATGAATTAAATCGCAGATTAATAGACTCTTGTGTTCTTCCTCGATTGTCTGTGCTATCTCCATATCGATATTGCGTTCGCACTCGGGTGTCTTGAAACATACGTCATTCACTGAAATAGTTTTCGGACAAACTCAAGAAATTCGACAACTACTAACGAATAGTCGGCAAAATTTACAGAGACAAGCAATAATAATTATGGTCATTTTACCGTCTTTTTTACCATTTTTGCCGTCTTTAGATAAGCGGACTCGTTTGACGGAAGCAGTATATAACGATCTGAGTTCCCATATTTTTTACCCTACCGTGTGAGTGTAGTATTCGAATGAGTGAGATCATAATCTTACGCTGTTCCGAGTGGTCTGGAGATTTTTTATAATATACAATAAATTGACCTTATCAAAATTATTCTTTTACATTGCTTGGATATTGATACTTTTTCCGTACGTTTTGACTGTTGATTTGAAGTCTTTTGATTCTCCATTGGCAGCAGCACATGTACGGTTACAACCGCCATGTGATGACCAGAGTGTGATTGTAAAGTTGTCGGGAAGTTGTTCAGAAGAAGAATCATTTTGTATTTAGAGGCTTCAGTTCGGGATTTTTCAAGATAAACAAATCATTATACATTTCCTACGTCTTTGAAACGGGGATTACGGTAATGTGATGAATGTGATGAAAATTTTGTGAACGTCTTTGCAATGTGTTCCCACGATGAGTGTGAACTGATTCTTTGTCAGTAATCGGAAATGGTCCAGTGACCGTGATAAAATAAACACAGATGCAAAACCATTGCGAGGAAGATAGTAAGAAATTCACATTGCAATATTTGCTGTCGTATTTCTCAGCAGGAATAATCAATTTTACACGTTGTGTATAAGATCAGCAAGCAGGTGTTCGGCGGTCAATTGCTTCTATCATAATGATCTTGATCGCAGCTATTTGGCGAGAAGACAGCGGGTACTTATAATCTCGCAAAATTATTGATATCATGTCTTTGTGTTGAAAATTTTCGATCGGAGGCAGCTCAAATCAACAGCCGTGATATATTCGGAATCGTGTTCTCACTGGACACTGAACTACCTGCTATCAACAATACGTTATGTACCATCGGCGCGTAACACATTGGTCGTAATCTTGTCTAATTCTGCCCCGCCGTTTCTACAGTCCAGAAATTTCAAAGCTAGATTTTTCACCCTGACATATAATACAGCGACCTTGCACACTAATGATCATTCCACTGTTTCTGTTGGGGTTTGTTGGTTTTTTTAATTTGCTCCGTGGCCCCGGTAAGATTTTTTCAATACGATACAAAGTTTGAAATTTTTTCAAGGTAAATTTAGTATATTCCCAGTTTGTGGGGTAAAGTTTTCTGGAGTGAAAGTTTGAGTTGACGCTGATAGAGTAGACGTCGAGCCCGGCACAGTTGACTGGGACCCGGTCGGTTTGGGGTCGTTTAGTCCAGAAACCTGCAGCAGAGTTCTGTATGATCACCGTTCGGCATTTGGGTGATTTTTTGGTCAAAGTAATGCAGTAACATGTACGCCAGATTTTTTGTGTTGTTTTTGTCACAACTGTCATGTGCGTATACGGACGGTTTTCGATTAAAAACGGTAGTAATATCCAGTGCTCGTAATGCGTGCAAAATTTATTCAGTGACTGTTTACGCAGCAGTCGTAAATACGACTAGGATTTACCACTACGTAACAACTGTAAACACCGCATCAATAGTCCATACGAAAATTTTGTGCTGAATCGAGGGAGATAACAATTGCGGTAGAAAAGGTCAGTCCATCATCCGTCAAAGTTGTTGATCGAAAAATCTTCACTGAGCGCCAACTACATGAGTGGCTGTTATAGTTGTACACGTAGTTCTGTGGGCTTTCCGCTGTCACTTGTTACGAGCTATGTTCAAAGTGCGTCAAGCTACGAATATTTTCATGTACTGAGTTACAGACATCGGTGAAGTACCGGGTACGGTACATTGATTTTGTTCAAAACCACTGCCTGTTTGTTCCTCGTGTTGTTTTTTGTGTCCCTAACGTCGACTGGCTCTATGTGCGGACAAACATAGCAGTCGGGATTAAGATTTCCTGGATAAATAGATTTATTCCGCCTCTGACGCAAAGATACACACTGTTTTACATGTGCCACTCCTAGGCCCTGGGATCGATTTCCATACCTTTAAGTATCCGTTCAAAACGTTCCAAATATGTTGACGATTTAAAATGCTGGGATATTCTGCTATAATCCAATTTTTTTAGTATTGCTCAGCAATACTTTCACAGAGCACTAAGGCATAAAAATGCACTGAAATTCAAACCCAGACATAAACAACAGGACATTCATATTCAAATTTTAAGAGGTCACTTAAGGCCAACCTAGAATTCGAAAGAAATATTGATCTGACCACTAGATGGCGGTATGACAGAAGAGAGCAACAAGTCTGTCTGTCATGTGTACCGTTCCAATTGAAACATTTGAGATTCACAATGAACATTTTTGAAAGGATGCTAGAAAAATTTGTTGTTTTTTCTTCCTCATCAACTCATATGATAAACGTAGAACAATTACCGAGGGAGGAAAATGAGGGGTGGAACTTTACTAGTCAGTAAATTGGCATTGTGTAATAATTCTGTGTTGTACGCAGTTGCGACTGGCTCACTCAATTTTTGGACTAACATCAACAGCACAGAGTTTGCAAAGTTCATCACTTCATTTTAGTTTGTTAAGCTATAGACATTACAAATGAAATAGTTCAGTCTCATGAAAAGTCTACATCATCCCTGAAGATGGCTTTAATTACACCAAAGACAGTACATGAATGCATTTGTCACTTTGTTCCGTTCCTGAACCAAAAAACTCTCTCCATAGAACAGAATCATGTAGCCACTCAAGTCTTTGATTCACTCAAGTGACTTTCTGGTAAAAATTTTCAAGGACAAGTAGCTGTAGTGTTTGATGATGACTTTTGTCCACTACTTTTATTTTTATGTCAACAACAAATTTCTTGTTCTAATCCAAAAATCATGTGGACATACACAAATACTCAGCTTTTCAACTTAGCCTGTGCATGTGTAAACTTCAAGAATATCACGGTCATTTTGGCTTGTCTCAAAGGTTACTGCCCCCAAATGGCATGTTACATGAAGTAGAATTTTGTCATTTGGAGTAGAAACTCTGGATGAAGCTTTGAGATGGATTAGGTCAAGTATTTTCAATATGGAAGCATTGTTGTTCTTAGTTTTATAGACAATGAGAAATATCTTGTACTGGATTCTGTAGAGTACAGGTAACAGTATAATTCCTACAGGATGGGAGTAAAATGGTCCGATTTCCAGGTGCAAGGCATGATTCTGACTGAAGACTTCGGCCATGCCAAAGTGGTAGAATGGGAGCTGATGATAAACCTCACACGAGTGAATCGCCACAATCTACCGTAGCTTTGATGTGACCAGGGATTGAATCAACATCTGACAGACTTCCTCGCTTAGGTACTGACAAATGTGGCTTCTTTCACAGAGACGGAAGTAAACTGATCTGCATATCATGTTTTTGTGCTTCCATAAAGTGAAGGTTTCATGAAATATCAGACCACTATTAAATGCAGAGTTGACAATGTTAACAGACCAAGATCAATTGCTCATGTGGAATAAGACAAGGAGATTGGTTGAAGTGAGACTTTATTGCAGCAACTTCTGTTTTACCTTCACTGTGTTAGAATTAATCTCATATTTATAAATCACTCTTTAGATCTTGTGTACTGTGAAAAGAGTTGATTGTAATAGACATACTGATGGAAGTTGATACTGTGATGATGTTGAATGAGCTGTAGCAAGTTGGTTGGCTGAACACATAGAACAAGAGTAGACCAAGCAGATGAAGAGACTCCAATGTCAAGCCATGTATGGATATTTAGACATTATTCCCCAGTATTTTTCTTCGTTCAGCGAAGGAAAATACGAGTGATGAAATGACCATGTCACCACGAGTCTAACATGAAACGGTCATTACATCATGAGTATTTTCAGAGCCAAACAAAGAAAAATATGTGGGAATAATATACCTATCACATGCACAAGCCAAGAATTCATTATATTTTGCAAAATCAAAGGAATTTCCACAACAATTCAGTGTTAAAACTTCTGAACTACTTTTGGAATAATACCAATACGCCTAGGGTGAACTGTCAACCATTTCTAGTCGTTGGTTGTGTGAGCCAGGTGGGGCACGGAAGATTACAGTTGCATTTGTGTACGGAGCAAATGCCATATGACCTCACACAAGATAAACCTTCCACTTCAATGGTAGCATAGGCCTAGAAATCTAACTCCGACAAAAGTTATGTTATTTTTCGCGAACAAAAATCCACTGAATCTCAATAGTGTAAACACTGTGTAACCTCGTGCCCGACAGTGCTTGTACTCTGTGCGTCTAAAGTTCAGGCGGTGGGGTCTATATGGATATGAACCCCCATATTGGTAACAAAACTAAAACAGAAGGGCTCATAATTTGCTAAATGGATGTATATTGTCAGACTCCAAAAAGAATGGCTGACTTTTATAACTTTTCACGTCACACAAACTATAATAGTGGGAGAAATACAGGCTGCCATGTTGTTTGTTTACATTGACAAGTACATTGTGATGCATGGAAAATCAACTCAAAAAAGTTCCAACACACAAAAATTGATGATATACCAGTAGACTCCGGTTGGTGTGACGTAAAACTACCAGAGTATACATCCCAGTATTTTCTGTTCAAAGACGACAAACTTGGCTTGTGCATGTGATAAAGACTGATCAGTTCTTTAAATACATTTTACCATTGCAATGGGATGTTGGCTTGTTCCAAATTTATGAAATTCTCTTTCCAAAATAGATGAGGAAAGAAATACCCATAGTTCTTACATATCAGCATTAAAATATTTTTATACTTGAAATGAGAAGTAATGCAAAACATACATGTAGTTACAAAACCAGATTAACCAGATTAAAAACCTCATGGGATCTCCCTGGAGTTTTCTGGCATTGAAGGTGTTTGGTATTATTCATCATGGCACCAGAAATTTCTGAATTCCAGCAAGTCAAGGAATTTAAGGGTATATGGGTATGCTTGATACACACCAATAAGAGATTCTAATCACAATACTCTTATGTCTCCACTGCTATTCTCAGACACTATACACAGAAGTCATGTAACTTCTCTCAGAGTCAAAAACAACAAAAGCATTTTACAAAAAGTCAGATGCAAAGTAAACCATAGAAAAAAACTATTCTGGTGTTCATAAAATTGTATACCAAACTGTTGTGGTGTGCAAGAAAAGGAAATAGAATTCTACACTGTACCCATCTCTTTGGTGTAATTTTACTGTTTCCAGTATTTGAGCTTTACATGTCTGCCATAATAACTCGCTTTGCAGGTTGTTGGTCTTACCACGAAATACTAGTATTTCATCGGCTTATGTAGAAAATGGTGTAAACAACTTTTCTATACTGAGAAGGAAATCGGCATATAGTTTTATCTTGAGACTCCAGACTACTGAAAATGTTTTATTAAAGATTATACTCGCATCTGATGTCCGTTACTATGGATTACAAGATCATGGGTGACAGCTTCTGTACCTAAGATTTTAATGTGTATATTTTTAATGACTTTACTGTATGTCCGGGTTTTTTTTCATAGTTTGATGTTTGTGTTGTGTACTTGAGTTTTTGTGGTTGTTTTTCTTCTCTATGAATGGTTTTTTCCAGTCTGAAATAAAGTTATACTAATAATAATCATCATCATAATAATAATGACTATCTACAAGTTAAAAGGTCATCTTGTAGTTGTACTTGTGAATCAGTAACTTCTTACATTGCCACAGTTTTAAACATCCACATCCCTAAATAGAATATTCACACACTGTTAACACAGAGAACCTAAGTTAATATTAAGTTAATATTAATACCGAAGTGATTGAATTTGTATTGAACAAGGTTACCCAACATTTACTATCTTGTAACAAATTTATCCACAGCACTCTTATGAAAATATTTCTGGACTCCTGAAATATGACCCTGTACATAGTCATTTTCTTTCATCTATTTTCATGTTTTCTTGCATTTTTGTAACATTGAAAGGGTCCACTATACCCACTTCTCTAAATATTTTGTTTATCATTAACAAGACACCACAACCTTGCATGGTATATATAATCTACCTGGCAAGATAGATTTGATGACATTCTGTGCACATAGATAACACCATTCAACTCCTATTGCTTCATTCACTTTGAAAATAGCCTAATCTGTGCTTGAACATTCTGCAGCAGTACTCCCCTGGTAAATGCAGTACTGACAAGGAGGCCATCTTTTTTTACATTTCTTTCTTTCTATGAAAATAGGATTAGATGGTAGCTATATCAGTGATGTCAAGACTCTGTATTTAACCCATTAAGCAAACACTCTGGGTTACCTTTGACTCTCACTTTCCTCGGGCCTGATTTAGAAAATTGCTCTTGTTGTAGAAAGTTACACATAGAGGGCGCTATTCAGTGTGCAATATTGCACACACAGGCAAGTGAACACAAGAACAAAATGTTTCCTAATAGAACACGAGAACATGATCATTATGATGTGAAGGATTTGACTTACTGGCTAATATCAAGAAGATGCTTGTTTCTCAGACAGGGAAATTATTATTTTCCCTGCATCACAACTCCAAACGTTTGGAATTATTTGTATGTGTGTTTGTGTGTTAATTTACTTTACTCGACAAGTTCCAAATAAAACACACAATCAGTGTACAGGGAAAGTATTGTAAACCTTTGAGAAATTCTAAATAATCTGCAACTGCAGGATGCTTTGCCTTAAAGTTATACATATTTAACTTCAAGTACTGAAAACTTTAAACGACCAATTATCATGTATGCTATGCCTGTTTTGCCATTCTCTTACAGAGTACTGATATGGATCAATCAATATTTTAACATGTTAAAATATGAATCATCATTTTCACTGTAACCTGAACTACTTACTACTTACAGCCCTGAGTTGTTCACATTAAAACAACAGAACAATACGCAGTAAATCTCTGACATGTCAAGTTATAGTAATAATTTTATTGTTTACTTTCAGTTTTAAGCTATTGCATTTCAGAGCAAACAGTGTTTTATCAAAGCTAAACACCCATGGAAACTATGTGAGTGCTCTGACATAGTGACAAAGAGTGACAAGACCTAATACCCAAATTGTGAAAAATTTTACATTTAGAAAAACAATCAATAACCCAACCAAATCTGACAATAGCACTGAATATATACCAAAGAGAAAGTGTACTGATTCATAGTACAGTGATGGCTATAGTGGCTACAGCTATGAAAATCAGTTTGTAAGTGTGGTAAGATGGGTTGATCAACAGATTGGGCAAGCCATAACTCGACCATGTAGATATAAATTTAACTTTGAAATACATTAGGTGTACTTCACAAAATCTCACCAATAAATAATTCAGAAGTACCATACAATGCTAATCTCATGTACAAGCACCATCAACATCGTACATACAAGTTTCTTTCAGCAATAAAGTAAATTTGACATGACGTGTACACATAGGTCTAAGAGCACATCTAATTATCTCAACCAAAATGATCGACAGAATTTTTCCCAATACTATAATGATCAAATACAATTTTCAATAAATCACGAGTTATTTCCTCCAAATCCTATACTTTACTCTTGATACTTCACCTTGTTTCAAGCACTCTCCAAATTGTGGAAACCTGCATTGATAGCATGGCATTGAGAGTTGAAGTTTGACCACAACCCTTCCCATGAAGTGGTTTAGTCCCACCTCCAAGTTCCGATATTATCAATGTGAGAAATGGCAACCACAACCTGTTTTGCTACCAAAATTATATAAATTACAGAGAGAAATTCAGGGTTTTCTTTACTATTGTGTACATGCGAAATACGCAAAATTTAATCAATGACTAGTCAATCAAGCCAGTGGCCTGCTAAAAGTGAACACTCTGGAATTGCCAAAATTTTAAATCGTTCCTGCACAACTCATCAAACAAGTCATCAAATCAAGTTAAATTACATGGAATTAAACCTACATTGTAACTGCCTGTAACTAATAGCCCCTTAATAGAGTTCTCAATATTTACATAGGAAACTTTGAAAGTATTTTTATCTGACACACATATATTGCTATACAATACAATGCAGCCGTACCTTAGAGTTACATACAAGCAATAAATATTATTACCATATTATACACCTGCCTCTGTAACCTACGGAGTTTCATCGTACAGTAAGTTTCGGTACCAAAGGACACGGAGTCCAATAACTTTGATGAGGAGTACAATAACTTTTGGTGTTAATGGGCATTATTTGACCTTTGACCTCCTAATACCTTTACGTCAACACACAGGGAAAAATAAGATCTAAATTTTTTTACAAAAACATACTTCGAAACATTCAGTACTTCACACAGTGAATAATGGTCATTCCGAAACCAGTAAATTTGAGTGAAATTATGATTCTGTTCTATTACGTGCACTGCGCTGTGCAGATTGAAATTTCGTTCTGTGCGCTTAGCAGAAGCACTGAACGCATTCCCAGTCTGCTCACGATCACTCTGTGCAGTGTGCAACTGGCATCCTAAAAACGCCTTAATGTTGACATTTTTCTGGTAAAATTGGACTAAAATGGTGTATGATAATAAGGTTATTCACAAAATACCAGGACATCTTTCATATTGTCCTCGACGCTACACGTCTCAGACAATATCTCCTCTGCACGATGTACTCGGACATAAATCCTGGTATTTTGTGAATAACCTTATATTATCATAATTACATCACTATTTTCAACTGCTTCATCAGTGATATTTTTTTTTTTCACCTAAGTACCACAGATTACTTTTTAACGGAGCAAGTGCATACTTCGGTATTGTTCTGCCCTATTCTTTCCCGCCGTGATTGCATTAAAAGGCTCGCGTGAGACCTGTTCCGCAAATACACGAACCTTTGACCCATAAGCATGTAAACAACATTTTACCAAATCAAAACCAGGCATGTGGCTTTAGAAGCCAATAAGATGTCAATGACATTGTATATCAATACTAAGTATTTCCATCATTGACTACAATTTAAAACTACAATGACGGCAAAAATGTTCGTGCTAAGCAAATGCGAAAAATATCCTAAATCATATGTGATGGTAAGCCAGATTACAAAGTAGAGACTGGTACAGTACATATCATTCCACAAAGCCTCAGATATCAAACACATACTACGCCATCAGTTTGCTTGTTTTCTGTTGTGATATGTACATCTAAATGTAATAATAAGAGAACCCCATGGCAACTTGCTTGGTCAGGAGTGAGAGAGTTAAACAAATGTTGTCCTGAGTCAAATTGCTGAACCCTGAACCCAGTGTGACCTTTGACATCATGGAGATTTATCCTCAACCAGGGAATAAAGAGTTAAAGGGAAGCAAAATATCATGCAACTCGCAAGATGTGTCCGAGAGCTCTGAGTCAATTTAGGAATTTCTGTAAATTTCTTTGCATCACAACCATGTATGTGTGATAAAAAAGTTTCCTGCCCTGCAGAGGAGGATCACATCAATTTAGCTGAGAAAGAAAACAGCCTATTGTGTAGTATCTTACCCTACAGTTTCAAACTGAAAAAGTATAAGTAGTTCTGACTTCAAAGTTTGAAATGAGAACAAGATATTAGATCATAAGTTCACACTGCATTGAGTCAGAGTTCAGGAATCATAGAGGCCACACTAGGAATACCTATTCCTGTTTCTGGTGAACAGAGATACATTTAATGATATAGTTACATGTACTCACCTTCAATAGATTTAGTCTGTTCTCACCACCATGGCGGAACCTTTCTCCATTTTGTGCTTCATAAAATTCAGTCTTGTCACAAAGACTGCAGAGGCTGACGAAGTTGACTCATTGTTCCAGTTACATACATTTGAGCTCCTGAGACAACCATAAGTACAATGTTGTATATTCTGATCCTGAATAAAAGATGGTAATGAGCAAGATGATAATCTTTTACCGGTGTATGAGGATAAGTGGTGAAAAGCTTTATCACAACTGAACAAATCTAGATTCTGAGATCAAGGATATAACTAAGTTCTTTGCTAAAGACTAGTAAATTTAGTGCACACTAATGCACTTCTATGCAATGAATGTATACAGAGCTAGAAAAGTAGAGTGCAATGCTTGCAAGACTTACCTTCATAATGGTCTGAGGATCACAAAAGACGTCATGGGTGGATTTCCTTGCCCGGCAAGTGTTAAACAACGGAGGCTGTACATGAGCATCTTTCATTGTTGGTAACAAGAGTTTTTGAGTATGAGCACATTTCATAAACATGCCAGCATGTTCGAGAGGTGAGAAAATCCAGTTTTGTAGATTGTGATTACAAAGTTGGTGTTGCATAGAGGTATATATCTTGTTGCTACAATCCAGTGCAACCAGTCAAAGAGATTTTTCCCGTTCCAATGACTAACACAAACATGTATATTTTTTTCTGTTTATAAATTACTTTTCTCAGATAATTTTTTCACTGAACAAAATATCTATTGGACTTCAAAACCACATGAGTGGTTGCTGAAAAAGCAAATCTTTGTACATGAATAAAAGAATACAACGTTTCCTTATCCAGAACACAAAAATGTGAAGTCTTTCATTTTATGCAAGGTATTACATTTGGGATTTCAAAATAGCACTGTTTTCACAACTTTGCTCAAATTAAGTTTCACTATCTCGGCTATCACCAGGTAAGCATTTTGAGTTGCACCTTTGCTGGTATTAACTGATATTATGTACACAGCACAGTATCGTAAATATATCAGTACAACATGTATATGACACAAAATGACCACTGCGCCTTCTGCCAAAGCCAATATGACACGTCACTACACAATTAATTAACTTGCTTCTATGACCTCCCTCTTTTAGTATCACTTCATAAACATTGA
Source organism: Ptychodera flava (assembly GCF_041260155.1). Lineage (NCBI taxonomy): Eukaryota > Metazoa > Hemichordata > Enteropneusta > Ptychoderidae > Ptychodera > Ptychodera flava. Next base: position 3,691,283 of record NW_027248279.1, read on the forward strand.
TTACAGATTCACTGGGAAATCACGTAATGATGTACCAGACTCTACTAATGCTCTTCTGTTGCAAAAGTTTGGACATACGTACAGTAGCTTTTTTACAACACTCCTGGTTTCAAAGGGAACAACTCTAAAGAGCAATCAGCTGAGGTACACTCGTTTACAGTACTGCCATTCATCTCACACCCACATGTACCGGTATATAAGACTATCATTGTGTTCTGAGGCATTTCATAGAACCAAAAGCGTGTTCATAATGGTATGTATCCAATGATATACTGGTACTTCAGTGCACATCACATGGACAAGCGAGACATTAAAACATACCGGTACTTCTTGTGTTATGTGAAAATATCTCATATTTTATAGCATTCTGAGGAACAATTACTGACAGCCAATATACAAATATTGTAAAGCGGTTCATAGTAGGGAGTTCAGTGAAAATTTGAATCCATTAATTACCAGTTTATGATCCCATAATCTTGCTAAGCAAGGTGAATGAAGCAAAACAAAAAAAAATTTTGAAAATCCGTCAAGTAGTTTTTGAGTTACAGTAGTCGCAAGGTCTGAAAAAACCAACATTTCCGGGAAAAAGGACGATAAAATTGTGCTAATAACACAAAAGTGACTTTTTTAGGTGTCAAAATTACCCCTCAAACCAAAATAACTAGGTATAAAATATTAACAAACTCATAAACTACTTACTTATAAGTAAATTAGAAGATTTCAGCCAAAAATGAAGCTTTTTTGCATGTGAAATAGATAGAGAAAGTTGGAAAATATTTTCTATGACTTAGATTTTTTCGGCGCGGCACCACTGAATTTTTGAATTTTTTCCATATTTGGAGGACTGTAATTTGAAAAGTATGCAATGTAGCTTGGTAAAACTTGGTCATTTTTCTTTGCTTTATACGTTAAATCAAAAGTGATGACTAGTTAATGAAATGAGTGTCTACTTTTTTTTACAGAAGCACTTAAAATACAGAAAATGTCAATTTTGTCAAATTCACGACAAGTGAAGAAAATTTGAATTTTGGCAATATTCAGAGAACCATAATTCAAAAATTATTCATAGCATCTTGGCGAAATTTGGTGTTTTTATTGTATTTTTTATGTTTAAACAGTAGCAATAGTTAAATTCTTATTTTTTTTATTCATATTTTTATTAGAGAGCACAAAAATCCAGAAAAATGTCAATTTTTCACAATTTCAGCTCATGGGGTGAATTTTGACTACATTCCGGAAGCCATAGTTCAAAAACTATACTTAGGATCTTGGAGAAATTTGTTTTTTTAATTGTATTTTTTATGTTTAAACAACAGAAATAGTTAGATACTGCTTTTTTTCATTCATATTTATATTATAGGGCATAAAAATCAGAAAAAAAGTCAATTTTTCACAATTTAGGCTCGTGGTGGGTTGAATTTCGGCTACATTCAGATCACTGTCATACATAAAGTTAAAATGGTATCCTTTGAATATTTGGCACTAAACCCCTACATTTACATGTATGTATATCTCTAACAGACAAGTCATTTACTCTAATTAATTAATGATGTGTTCCTGTTGTGAAATTGCTCAGAATAAATATTTTATTGACCGTACATAGCTGCATGCATATGCAAGTGTGCATGTATGCCCGTGGTACTCGCTTTTGCATGTCAAAGGCTCAAGCATGTTCAGGTTTTGCTAGTATTCCAGTTTTGTCACTGAAAAATGTGTAGGCTTCATGAGTAAAATTATCTTTTTAAAGGCACAGATGAAGGTACATTGTATACAATTTTAGCAAGGACAAGACCTAAGCTGATCACTTATTAATGGCAGCAATGAAGATAAAATTTTGTGATCACTAAGTAATGGTAAATTCCTACAATCAACACTAGTACTGTATTTTAACTACAAAGTAGTGATAACTACACAATAATCATGACAATGAAAACTCCTACAATATCTTACCTGAAACTATAGTCAAGCTGCGGGTACGGGGTTTTTTGTATAGCTCAACATAAATTGCAACCTAACCATAGCTTTTCATTTTTTTTGAGTCATTAGAGTCAAAAGTACTGTTCAGGGAATGCTGTATACAAGTTTTCAACATCAGCAATGTTTGCTACTGACCAAGCATGCAGTAGAGAATCCCCTGGAGCCACTTGGATTTGTTTTAAAATAAACTTCAAGTCAACAATTGCCACAGCAGCACTACTTCTTGACAGAAACTTGACTCTGACACATGAAGCAGGAATACTCATAATTTCACAAATCTCTCTCATTACTTCACAGATCTCCTTCTGTTCTCGATTTTCATTTTCAAGTTCATTTATTTTCTCTTTCACCTGTTGCACTCTAGTATCATTCTCCTTCATTTCCATGACCTTTCTTTTCCAGAAGCTTTTATTTTTTTGGAGGTTTATTTTTTCTTTCAATATATGTTCTAATGTCTTGTTCAGTTCATACGTTTTCTTTTTTAATTCACTTATCCCTTCATTTTTCTCTTCCACTTGTCTATTCAGCTCTGATATTTTGTCATCTCGTCTCAGTCTTTTATTAAAGTTTCTCGGTGTTAAAGATGCATGCTTTTCTTTCAACATTGTAATATTACTGATCTTCTGTCTATACTTTATGTTTAAAGTATCGATTTCTTTAGCTTTCTCTTCTGCAGCTAATTTATCCTTTGACATTTCTTCCATTGCCTGAGTTAACTGACTTATTTCCCTGTAACTATCTGCTAAACTGCTTGTTATGTTCCCTAATAACTTCTCCATATCCCTGTTATCATATTCCACTTCATCGATATTTCTGCTGGATGACCTCTCACTAGCTACATGTACCGGTATTCCTTCACACTGACTTTTCTCTCAGGTAGTTTGTATGGCTGACCAAGGAAGCTCTCTACATCACCTTCATTTTTCTTTTTTTCAATACATTGGTAATGAAGTCTCCACCACTGCTGTCTTACTGCATGGACATTTGTATTAAACTCATTTCCTCGTATGAAAGCTTCTAGCCAGCTCATAGCAAAATTCCAGGGCAAGTGCTGAGTTACTAGAAAAGTCCTCAACTCAAGTACATGCTTAACTTCCAAATTTGTGATTGTGTAATCTTTACCCTCAACAAAACTGCATGTTTTCAAAGTGTCAGCTGTGATATCTTTGTCTAAGAAAATAAAGGATAGCTGAGGCTGAGAGTAGGTGACTGGAATGCTACTTTGCATCACGTCAGCTTCATTTCCTTCCTTCCTAGCACTATCAATCTTCTTTCAAACTTTCTTTATCAAGTTACTAATTTAGATGGCAAGCCATGATAGTATGCTCAAATAATCTGATGATTCCTGGCAATGACTGCTGAATATTTCTACCTGTGGCTTAAAGACTCTTATGAATATTAAGGAGTATCGTTTGTCAAAGGATCTGCTAAACCTAATTCTGCAAGAGTAGTCTCTCCTGACAATAAAAGGTCGATGTTGTCAACTATTTTATATGTAGTTTCCATTGTCTATATGAAGAAAAAATAGCATGTCAAACTAATTAATCAACTGTCTTTGACTTTACATCTTTTTATAATCCAATTATTTGAAAATATTTCTAATGAAATAAAAAAGAAAAACCTCAGAAAAACCCAAAGCTTTGGGAAAGAACACTTTTTACATACAGCTGTACTACATGTACTACAGTATACATAACATTACTTCCGGGTTTGGGGATCGTTGACAGTGAGTTTGAAAAAAGGGTTTCAAGGGAAAAAACACCCTTTTCAGAGATTATGGCTTCAAAAACTTTATTTATTGTAAAAAAAACCCGGACATTTCAAGGTTTCTTACATTGTTCTGCGATTTCGCTAGCAACCATGACGATATGATCGAGACCCTAAATTTTCCGTATGCCATGATGTAAACAAAACGGGTAGTGTACCGGACCTTCTCTGTACGCGTCGCTAACATTTCTCATCGCACAATCAAAAATTAAACGTTAATGATGTCACACTGATCAAAATTACGTATGATCGGCTCAAATTCTTATAATTATGCACTTTGGTGACGATTTTTTCAATACTAAAGCGAACGATCGCCAGGACATCGACGCACACTGTTCGACCGACCTCTCGAGTGATACCGGTGCACTCGCCGATGTCATTTTTTGAAATTCAATTCGGAAGGGTAGCTCGTCAACTAAAATGAACAGGAATCGACTCAAATGATAATTAAAATGCTAATTTTTTCAAAATTGTTCGTTTAAAAAAAGTACATACCGGCTATGAATCTGAAATCGATCGGCAAAAACTTTGACCTCAATTTACCCATAGCTATAGCTGCCTCATCTATATGAAAGAGGTATCATCTTACAGCTTATCTTATTGGCTATCATCTAAGCATGGTTTAAAAGCTCTTAACGGATTGGCTACCCCTTCGCTTTTCCATTTTATATCAGGCACCCCGCAACCAGACGGTGCCGTGCTATACAATCGTAGAGCGCTGTAAGCCATTGGGCGATTTTTCCACCGGGAGTGAGACTTCAAAACTGCACGTACGCCCTATTTTCAGCGCGAAATCAGTGTAAATTTGCTTTCTTCAAATAATTATCGTAAATTGAAGGCACAATAATAACCAGAGTTGCTAAAAAACGACTTTGAAAATTGACATCTTTTAACAGTGTGCTTAAATTCGTACGGCCGCCATATTGGTTTCTGAACTCCCTATTCCTAGTGAAGCATTAAAATATTTTGTGGCTGAGATATATGTAGCTATTTGGGCTGGGGTGGATCTGATGGGATAGATACAAAGTATGTTAACTGGAGCAAAGGAAATGACACCAGCTGCTATGCTGTTGTAATCTTGGCAGGATTGCCTTGATCGGTGATTGGTTGGAAGTTTCAAAGGAAACATCTAGAGGCCGTTGATTGCCTGTGACTGTGGTCGTCTTGGATGAAGTGAGGGTGCCACTCTAGGTAGCACTAGTCAAGACTCTTGCTTCAATTGGCTGGGGCACTGTGAGTATCTACCGAAACAAATGAATTATCCCAGTATGTCTATGAATCAGGACGGACCTCAGCAATCTGCTTCACAAGGTGGGCTGCCAGATCACTTAGATCGTATTACCGCCGAAGTGGGGCCATGGATGGTAGGCAGAGACGAGAAAATGTTACACAACATAGGTAAACTGATGGATTCGAAGCTGCAAGGCTTTCGTAACGAAGTCAACAAGTGGGCAGATGAGAATCTAAACAAAATCCGAAGCCACCTGAAGTACAGAGAGCCCAGAACATTTAAGAAGAAAGGCTGCAAGAAACAATTCAAACACAATGACCAAGTGCTGGACTGTATAGAAAAAGCAACAAAGGAGATTGATGCCAGGAAATTGGAGAATGCCACAGAGACACTTGAAGCAGGTACAAAACTTATCCATGATAGGCAGAAGTTACTTTAGTGCTCTTTGCCAAATCTGAAAAACTTGGATGGAAGACTGCAGAGGAATATGAAACTCATTAGCTTGCTGACGATGAAGAGGATGAGAAATGATTCTGGAAAGCGGCTCAAAGGGCTGAGAAACGAGCAAAAGAGCAGAAAGGAAAGAGTAACAAACGTAAAAACTTTTCAACAGTATCCTGTAGGCGCCCAATTTCCCTGCAGCACAGGGACAGGGTCAGTGGCAGACTGGAAGGAGATGTACTCTACGTGACAAATCACGCTATGTCTGTCACATGTGCAGAAAATCCAGCCACTGGCAATCCGACTGCCCAATATTTAAAGCATGTGAGCCACTCCTCATGAACAAAGTGATTACCATTGTGTATTGAGTGTTTCCTGTCAGAAGGTAGATGGAAGGGGAATGTCGACTAAAATTTATTAAAATTAACACCGACATAAATTTTGGTAAAATAAGAAATTTCACCCACAATATATGTAACCTGTTTAATCCTTACAAGTGCGTAAATTATATTCACAAAATTGCATGATCAATATCAATCGTCTATTCATCATGCAGACAAAGTAACACTAACATATATGGAGTTCTCCGAGCATATTGTGTTTTAGCACCTAAATTGCACAGTGTAAGGTGTTAGTGTACACAAGTGAAAGTGTTCAAGTTCATTCAATGGTAGCTACTGATGTTCCAATGTCAGAGACATCTTGACTTTGCAAAGTCAGAAATGTTCATGCTTACTATAATGACTAGATTCAACTTGTTTGTAATGTTTCATCATTGAACCACAAGTTGCAAGGAATGGGGACTACAAACAAACTTATACCGTACTAGACACTTCTACAGTGAATCTTTATGGTTTCTGTACAAATTAGTTAATGTTTGAAGACATAAATGTATTATATGTTACTTTTCTGTTTTACAACCTCACTTGTCTGTCAAACTTTTCAATGTAATTCATCACCAATATACCTATAAGGACATCAAAATTAACAAAAGTTCATATTTACACATCAGATTGATAGAATCTATTACTTGAAAAATAAAATAATACTGAAAATTAGACCAAATCATGTGTAAGAACCAACCAGGGAAGTAACTGCTAACACAACTGAGTAATGGTACTCGGAATACATATATCAAATGCATTCATTTACCAACTTGCGATAGCTCACTTCACACACTGTACCCCACAATCTTATTTTGCTACATGTATGTAACACTAACAGTAATGAATTTTCTCTGACATAACAATGCTAAAATGGGTCAAACATGTATAGCGTAATTACAGTACATGACACAACATATAGTTCATTCACTTACCTGTGCATATGCATGATGTACTTGAATTAGAAAGCAACAGGCATTGTCTTGCATATTCCAATATATCCTTAGGAAGTTAGCCAGGAGTACTGGTAATCACGTGCATTCATAACGCTGATGCTGACCATGAAAGGGAGCACATTGAGATGTGAGGATTGCCAGATTGCTCATGCATGTAGTCTATTAGCCATAGCTTGCTTTTAGCTTTTCTTAATACCCTCCCATGACAAATTTCAACAGCAGAATCATTCAGATGACAGGGTTTGCACTTCACAGTTGAGTTTTCTGTGCACTGCATGAAATCTACTTTGCATACATGCTTCATTAAAGTACACTTAGATCTGACAGCCCATCGAGTGGTTTGACTTTAAGCATATAGACAGTAGATGGGGGAAGATCCAGAAGCCATAACTTTTCAAAGAACAAAGTCAACACAGCTAATTTGTCTTGTCTGACATAAAATACATTTTCTGAAACCATGTTCAAAGAAACACGCTTATTTGGGCCTACCGGTAATTCATCACCTCTAAACTTATACAAACGATGAGCACCCTGCTCTTGGTACATTAAGTACAGTATGCTTGATTCTTTGACGGATACTCATATTGTCACTGAGTGGTTGCTGTTATTAAAGCTTCACAAAAAACACTTTTGGACAAGAGACTTCAGTGGGTGCTAGCAGAAAAATCCATTTTACCTCGTAGAACAGTACTACTAATCATACTGATAGATAGTATAGCTAGAGCAATCTATGCAAGATTTGCAAGATTATTTATGTTTGGGAAGTTTACATCATTTCATATCACACTTTTATCAAGCATTTGGAATATCAGTTTTGACAAAATTACATACCGGTACATCCTATACATATCAAACAGATTAAATCTGGCAACTGAAACACTCTGCAATACAGTCATGGTTAACCTAGTGCCAAGAAAAATATATGTTGCTAATTCAAAGCATGCTAGTTCAGTAAAAGAGATCCTACGTTGTTATTTTTACTAAGATGCTGGTAGAATGCATATTTCATTTAAAAAAATGGTGCCTGACACAAATGTCAACCACTGGCATTCCTGAGTGTAAATTTTATTACTTCTATTAAGATGGCAAACATAAAGTGCTCACCTGCTTGTTTGTTAAGGGGAGAACAGTTTCATTTTTGGGTGTGGAAAATTTGGGGGAAAATTTGTTGGTAGGTGAAGAAGGAAAAAGAATAATTTGGTCCTCTTATGGCTACAGACTGAGAAAATGACAATTAATAGAAAAAAAATTGTTGTCACATTGTGGGGGGAAATTGCCAACATACCCATTTCCTCTAATCCCCCCCCCCCCACGAATGAAATGGTTCTCTCTAACAAGCAATGCCATGCTACTGTGTATATGGGATTGTTCTTCACAAGAACTATAGCTTTGCCTATTTAGGAAAGCCATCCCTCTTCTGAAAAAGCCTTTGATCTTCAATTACTTTTAGTGTTCGGACTGTGTCATAATAAATACAATTACTGCAGTACCTCACATGTCAACAAACTATTAGATCTGGAGTTCTACGAGTAAGCATTGTTTAGAGATCGTTGAAGGTATGGTAGCTCTCCACTCCATAAAACATCAAACATTTTCACTTTTATATCTCTTTTCAGAATAGATTTTTAATCCCCTGCCAACCACTTGTCAGGAATATTTCAGGGAATGGTGTTTAGCTTCCTTGACATTTTCAAGTGACATGCCCTGACTCAGTTTGCACTGATATTTTAAGGGGCTAGTAGCTGTGATCATTGATTTTTTTTCACAGTGACACTATTATATTATACTCTTGCATGACTATCAACATTGTTAACAAATGAAAGTTTCCTTTTTTATGAACCCAATGAGTCATAAGTTACAAAAATAGTTCAAGGCCTGAATAATTCACTTACGATAAGGTAAATATGACATTGCTATCTACCAGGGTGCCAACAACTAGGGTTTCTGATGAGATCTAAATTGATGGGATGTTTCTGTTTTGTACATCATACATGTACTATTTCCCTTGTTAACAAAGCGTCTACACAAGTAGAATACAGTTTATTAGCGTTTATATTTGAATGCTAGTCAGGACCAGAATTCATGTGTCAACACTTAAGTTGTTGCAGTTTACATATGTACAGGTTTATATGTTATGCTTAATACTGTGTATCTCAACATACTTCTGGTGTAGAATAAGTAATAAAATGGTGGAAAAAACCATCAAGTATTACTGTAACAGCTCTGTCCATTCAGGAGGGAAAATGGCAAAAAAGTCAAATTGAATGTGAAAATGATTCCCTTCAAATTCAGATCAAATAATTCTTGCTGCCAACTATACAGCTTTTGTATGTTGAATTTTTGTAACATCTGTATTCCTGTTAATAATAGCAGCACTGATATAGCATGTTAAAGCAGCATGTAACTCAGCAGCTGATAGACCTCCATTGTGATATTGATACCAGTACACTACAATTGATTTGAATGACTGTCAATGACAAAAATTAATCATATCATGCTAAGTTCACACGCCACAACAGTTCCCATGTATTGCATTTGAACAAGCATAAATATTTAAAGGCTCCTGAAATCTAGAAACTCTAAAGGTGATTTTTACTGACCAAACCTTCCATAACATAACTTGCCAAATAGGTACGCGTACGTATGTATAGATTTGATTCATCACCACTTTTTGCTGACTCAGCATATGTGGAACTGAGAGTGTCTGGATATGGATAAGGCATGGGATAAGGCTTAAAAGATGGCCAATAAAGAAGGCGATTTTAACACAAAATGATCAAGTTTGTTTTCAACATCATTATTTGTTCATAAACTAGATAAAATTCCTCTCTTCAACCTGCAAGCTTGGGTTATGACCAGTTTCAATTCTCAAAGGTAATGTTCTGTTAGGCCAGAATAATTAAAGTCTTTGTATTGCATCCACTCAGAACTTCAAAAGATAATCAGCTAATCTCTTCAAACACACACACACAATATTTCACACATATCACAGGTTTTACACATTGAATATTTGATTTGTTTCTATGAGTGACAATTCAAAACTCAAAGCAAACACTTCACTTCCTTCTCCAAAAATACACAACAATTTAACTTGCTTAATTTGCTGACATTTTGACAAATTTGTAACAGATTTGTAGGCACGAAAGCAACATAGTAAAAGCCTATTCAAATGAGTAGACATACACTGTTTTTTTATTGTTTTGTTTTTGTTTTTTCCCTTGTTTTTGAAAATATCCAAAATATAGATGCATAGGGATGCAAAACAAAGAATTATACTTCCTAGGCCATATTATGTTCTTGTTGTTACAATAACTCAACACGTGTGGAATAGTGAACAATCGACAAGGTTCTGTACAATTGTGTTGGATGGTACAATATGAGAACTACATTTAGAAGCAAACTTTACCATTAATTTTTATCATTTGTTTCAGTTCATTTTTCAGCAGTTGAAACCACACATGTGTGAATCGTACAGGCATGCCACGGGCGCCAAATAGGTGAAACAGATAAAATCTTTCTAGAAAATGATATATCTTGTTCAGCAAACTCTTTGTTCAAAACAAATTGCATGTGTTCCTACACCTATGGACGTGAGCAAGTTCTCATATCATTTAAAGTAATTTAACATTCTTGCAAATTTCCACAAAACAGAAGTACAAAAAAAACCTAACAAAGGGGCATTTGAGACGACAAAACCAAACACCAACGTCCCAAACAGTGGATAACATACTTGACCATAACTTATTAGTCAAAATAAATATGTTTTTTAAGAAGAAGTGGGTTAATCATAGACAGTGCATGATCAGTGAATTTTATTGGTTTGCATGTAGAAATGCATGAAAACTTTGTAATATTATTTTCTTGAACTTTCACAAATGACTAAGAACCAAAGAAGGTGTCATGATACTAGAATTCAAGATACAATGTGTCAAAATTATTCCTTTCATGAAAAGAGAAACTGAGAAAAAATGCTGACTCTACAATTTTTCTCATGGCTTTTAAAGTGGTTAGTCCTCAATTTCTGGTTCTCCTGGTGACACTGATTGACTGTTTACTTATCAAAAGTCCATTATTCTCCTTTGAAACTTGAAAATAAAACTGACAGCGAACCTCAGAGTACTACTGTGTATCTTCATTGAGGGGTCAACAACACAGTTTTACCAAGGCCATACAATCTGGAGTCATTTGTAATGTTTTAGAATACTGCACTTGAAGAGACAGTGATTTAATCAGCTCCATATACATTTTTGGGTTGAAGTGTGTCATGAAAAAGAGTAAACTGCGTAAAATCAAAGGATATAGCATATTTCTCTTTGTGAATTACCACTGGGAAGCCAGGATCAACAAACAAAGAAATAAACAAACAACCTCCCATGAGTTAACTGAGCAGTGATACTGACGGAACATCTTGAATATGTGCATGTGTCATTCAGTCAATTATTTCAATCCTTCAATTTATTATTTTCTTCTTTATTTATTTTCATCTGTTTATCTGTTTGCTTTCCTGTGGAATCATCTCAAAAGTTAGGATGAAAATCAAAAGTTAAGATGAAAAATCAACACAATTCTCATATACCAACGTCTCTACTGCTGTGTAATCACTTGGCCATGAAGGTTCTGTAGGCAACCTGTACACACATATGCAGCAGACTGTGAGTATGGACTTTGACAGGACTGTGGCACCAGCACAATAGCTGATGAATGGGTACTCCTAAATACAAGCACAGCCGCTCCATGCTAAATTACAATTGAATATATTCAAAGTTGGTTGTTTACATGTAGCAATCCAGCAATCCCACATCATCACCTCTCCACAGTACATGAAACTCTGGCTCCTTGTTTGTCTGTTTGTTTATGTGTTTGTTTATTACTTATGTATGATTATTCCATATACAGTAAAAGCCCAATAAAAAGTTGCTTTAACATTTCTCGATAAAGATCGGTGTTTCCTTGTTTGTTTTTTGTTTGTTTGTTTGTTTACAAGTGTAGTCAATAATTGATACTTTAAAAGTTTGTAACACAATCCTACATATATAAAGCATACCCCCTTTGCTGTGAGGAGTGAGCATTCATGTGTCCGCAACATTCTCTGCATACTGACCCTTCTGAGTGCTTACTCATTTACTGACTATACCTGTAAACAAACAACAAAACAACAAAACACCATTCTTAATTGACAAACAATATAAATACAACTCTTTATTGGTGCTTCATTGTATAAGGAAATAATCATACATAAGTAATAAGCAAACACGCATAAACAAACAAACAATCAAACAAGAAGCCAGAGTTCCCAGAGTATGGTCAACAACAGGCTGCTTGGCCACGACGTCTCTGCTCGCTGAAGTCTTCGAATACTTTCCGGCAGAAGTAAAACGCGCTCGCTTTATATAAATTTATATCACAGACCATGGAGACATTGGCCATAGACGTCCATGGATGAGCGAAGCGCTGCACCGACTGACATTATCTTGGGGCCCACATGAATTTGTTGCATTTCCATACGCACAACAAGCCAAGGGGCCCAATCGCGAGTCACTCAGCACAGTGCAGTGTGGTACACTTTTAATACTGAAGCCGCCGCTGAATGCAAATGAATCACAGTCTGGTCCCTCCAACCAAGGACGTGTTTTTACGTCCATGCTCCACCCCGAGACTGATGAATGAAATTATTGACGTACTTATGTAATTAATAGTGTACCAGCACAAGGGGTGATGATAATGATAAAGAGTCTCTCTCTCTCTCTCTCTCTCTCTCTCTCTCTCTCTCTCTCTGCAAAACACCATTGCTACATTTGTAAGTTCTGAGAGGGAGATGCGCTCTTATGCAAAACTTTGAAATCTCTGGGGAAGTACTGGCTCGGCGGTACATCGCAAGTTAATGCAGTGATAAGGGAGAAATGCTGAGCGGGCTGGGATTTGAATGCTCTAACAAATGTGTTCAAAAACTTCTAATACACCAAAGTCAATGCAACTTTTTTAGGGTCTATGGGCAATGTAAGAAGACAGTAAATTCATACCTCGTCGGATGGTCTTCTCGGCTTCTCCTTGTCAATGAAGGACATCTCAGAGTAAACAGTAAGGCTTTTGTGTCATTACATAACAATGTGTGAATGGGCTTCCCAAATCTTCAGTCTCGACTTGAGCAGTGGCACGTGTCACACAAGACATACTTATAACTCATTACGTGATTTATGCACTGTAAATACATGTCCGCGAAACTTTTTGAGAGAAAGTCAGTGAGTCCATGTCATTAAAAGCTGTCCTATGGTATGATTTACAAGGTACACAGTTCGTGTCCGCTGAAAAACGTCCGTATTTCCATGGATTCTTGACAGGTCAGCGTCGAAACTGCTAGCTGGTCCGGGAACATCCAGGGTCTGTTCCTCGTCTAGACGATAATTTGTTGCGATTTTCAAAACCACGCGCCGCGCCGCGCAAGCTCACATGATGCGGATAGCGCCCGCTATGTGATATGTACGCATTGAGAGCTTCGAAGCCAGACTCCGGACTATTTAAAAACAGCCTTTTTGTAAAGAGGGTACGACTGTCGGAATACATGTTTTGGTTTTATTTGACTAAAATAGTTTCCCTGCCTCGGGATTATTCGTTTAGCTACGAAATAATCTGGTGAGAGGCAGCATTCAAGCGCTGCGCTGGTGGAACTTGCCTTAAAGATAGAAGTTATGCAGAGCGGACTTTCAAAATTTCAAACACTTTTCTGGTCTTGTGCTTATATGGACCAATTTTGAAGCAAGTGGAGGCCCGTGTGATACGGAGATATAACGGATAGCGTTGCATCAGACAATTCCATTGGTTTGCATGTACTAAGAAATGCAAGAAAACATCCTTGCAATATTATCATTTTCTTGAAACTCACTGAAAAAGATTTGGAATAAGAATTCATTTAGAAAATAATATTCAAAAGTGGTGTCAAAGTACAAGATTTCACGATGAAATGCCAAGAATATTCTAGATCTGTACGAAAGACCTTGCAAAAAATGCCGACTCAGCAGTTTTTCTTTGTGTTTTTGATAAATATGTCGTAGTGTAACTTCCTCAACTTCTCAGCGACACTCATTTTCTTCACACAATCTAGGCCTAACAGTCATTTCTAAGATTAAAGATTTTTTCGAACTCTACACTGCAGCATATAACATTTGTACTTTATTCTTAATCTGCTCCGTACAACCTGAAATTTATCTTAACGCTGTGAAAATTCCATAAAATCAAAGGGTATGGCATATTTCTATAGATGTAACTGAAAAAGCAAGACGGAATACTACTCTTCCTCCTCATTTTTCTTGTCTACTCACTGTACAGGATATACAAACATTATAGAAAATGACTGTGTTCTCCTACAACTGTTAGCCGCATGCATATAATGAAATGTAAGCCAATGTCTGAAGACACAAAAGGCACGGGGTAGGGGTGGTTTGGGACTCCCTAACCCCATAAATAGAGCGGTAACCCCTTTTCTGTGTATTTTTGTTGTTAAAAATTCAGAAAATTTTTATCTGTAATCACGGTGTATCTCGGCTATTTTATATGTAAAATATCGGTAGATCTTATTTTTATTTGTTTCTCTCGTCCTTGACCGGCAGCAGTGACCCCAGATTGTTTTAGTATCCTTTAATGTAAGGACAGAAGTCAGTAAACCATGAGCAAAACTTTAAAACTTTCAGTTTCGATGCGCATATTACCCAAAGGGCGAGGGCTTCTGGTCTCCCTATAGGTCACACTGAGTGGCAGCCACTTCTATTGACCGGCATGCAGAAATGCACACTTTAATGCAGCTATCATTTCTTCAATAATTCACGAAATCAGAAACAGAAGGCATGGCAGGAAAATGTGTAGTTTAAATTATCGTCGCGGATATCGGGACAAAAAAGCAGGTTTTCTCGTTCTTTACGAAATAAAAGGCAAAGAAATTTATGGTGACGCTGCAATTTTTCTAAGCGCATGCGATTTTTTTATTATTTTTACTCTGATATGAAACGACAATAATGCTTAGGTTTTAACAAGCTGTCTGCATTAAATCAAACAGTAAGATGTATTTTTTCATTCAATGAATCTCAAAAGTAAGTTTGGATGGAACGCCAAATTTTCTGATTGTATTTCTCATGTTCTCACTGTCACCTACAGCTTGTGAACAAAATGACAATATTCTTTAGCGGTGGTCCACCTTAACATTCATTAGTTACTACGATGCGTCTATTTGTGCAAGATGCGAGGTATAATGATATTCAAATATGCAGATTACACTAATGAGCATTGTTTCGGTCAAAAATAATTCTCGGGTTTGTACTTTCATGCTAAGATGTGATTTACAAAAGCGCATTTCTGACTCCATATTCAATCATGGTTGAAGCTCTGAGACAATACTCCGCGCTGCCGATCACGCTATTATAAAAAAAAAAAACATTCCCATCGTCATTTTCTTGACCAGTTTCAGTTGGAAAATGACCAGTTTCAGTTGGAATATTTAAGGGTTTG
Organism: Ptychodera flava; assembly: GCF_041260155.1. Lineage (NCBI taxonomy): Eukaryota > Metazoa > Hemichordata > Enteropneusta > Ptychoderidae > Ptychodera > Ptychodera flava. The sequence continues at coordinate 3,706,534 of NW_027248279.1, forward strand.
AATTACTAGTAAAATTCAAATATAAAACTACCTATCCGAGAGGTTCTTCATTTTCTATAAAAGCATTGGCCCGAAATTCAGATGAGTGAATCATGCGTTATATGCCATGTAATTTTTTTAACCAGAAGAAGATTATGTCTGACAAGTTAGTGTTTTGTTCACCATAAGTCCTGTTTGTGGCTCCGAAGAGATCAAGGTAGGCGAATCATCATCCAAAGAAAACAGGACCATGGCCGAACTGGTGGCAGTAGCATCGATTGTATATACGTCATAACCTAGATCCAATGATTCACTTTGACCGTGTTGATAGAAACGATTTGTGTGCCGCGGGAACACAGATCGATATTATTCTCTCTCTCTCTCTCTCTCTCTCTCTCTCTCTCTCTCTCTCTCTCTCTCTCTCTCAGCAGTTAAATAGCAAATGACGTTCCTCATTTTTTAAATATACAGGTGCTACTTATAAAACAGTAGTCTGGAGAGTTAGTTTCCTCTTATCTGGTTTAGGATGTATACCTCTAGGTGCCATGTTCAGGCAACCAAACTGTGATTATCGTTCCTGAAACGATACTAAATATATAGAGTCCAAAATGGACATAAAAACGACTAATCATGGTTTCTGCGTTTTTTCAAGGTTACTCAAAACAGAACAAAACACACAACGCAACGCAGTCACAAAATTCCCAATTTTATTAGAATAGCTTTACACCAAATGTAGTTCAGAAATCATTATCACCAAATGTAGTTCAGAAATTCGTTATTTCATGATTTTGTTCCCGAAAGGTTTAAATGCCTACGGAAAAGATTTTATTTCAGTCTCTCTCTCTCTCTCTCTCTCTCTCTCTCTCTCTCTCTCTCATCCGATAAATGTACAGAAGAAAACGAACAAAAATACAATTCCAACTATTAACAGGCAGCATTGCCCTAACACAGTGAGTACCGGGGTACAACATAGGCGTTTTGACATTTTACGACTGCAACAGAAAGTAACGATGAAGTTTGAAGCTTTCACATGTTTGTAGGTAGACTTGGTTCAAGTCTGTGATTTGTTAATGTTTGAGTGGCTTGAACGCAATGATTCGTATTTTGCTTTCATGTGAAACGCGCGCGTGAGTGGAGTGTACGCGATGAATGGGGTGAACGCTATACAGGGGAGTTTCACCCGGAAGAATCCGGCAGAAACTAACTCGAGACTGCGCAGACTCAAAAGGTAACGCAGTCAATCGCTGGGAAAACCCGGCCTGGGTTACCAAATTCCGAATAGGTTTGTACGACATAGGAGAGAAACAAGAGAAACTATTATAAATGCTGTTATTTTTTTAAAATATTCACCGACTTGAACCAAGTCTAGTTTGTAGTTGATAATGCTTGGCAAAGCCAGGATTACCACTACCTTTTGTGATGTTACGTAATTGTTTAAACTGTTCCCTTATAGAAATCGGAGTCACACACTACTGTATATGTAAAGACACTGTACATGAAAACGAAAGTCTCTCACTTCAAACTAAAGGGAATAAACTTAAATATATCGCGACGCTGACTTGCATGTTAACTTGACATCATAATTTATTCCTTACACCCAGCATTTCCTATGATTGATAATATCCGGTATGTACATTGAAAGCTGGTATTGCATTGATATTTAACCATTTCTAAAACAGATATTTCAGGTCTATTTACTACTTACATATGTTTAGTCACCGCGCACTGGTGAGCACTGTTGATGACAGCAGTGTGATATGTTTAGGGGCTGAGGAGAAGTTAGTCGATGCAATGTATGTGTTCTCAAAGTTGCTTTCAGTGCTTTCTCCTCTTTAGGGAGGCCCAAGTAGTGGAGGCAAAAATTGTTTGTTTCAGCAACACATTCTAAAATGATTCAAGCTCCCATTTTGTGACAGTGAGATGATGAGAGAGGCCCGCGTCAGTTTCGATAACATGTGTATATAGGCTTTATGACCTGCCAACGCTTTCTTCCGAATACACGAGGTATGACGTCTCCGTCATTGTTTGAAATGAGGCGAGCCTCAGAAGAAATTATAATAATAATAGTGCACGACTATCACGTAAGAAAACAAAACAAATGAAAGTTTTCTAAATTGGCAAACGTCAACTAAATGGGCAACTATGAGATTTGAGGGAAAAATACAGACGAAATAAACCTAGATTCCCCATACCTAATGTATCTATTTCAACAGATTAAGGTTATGCAATGCAATGATTTTGTCGGAAACTATGATGATGCAGTGAATATGAAATCAAGCAACTCTAAAATTGAGCAGTACGTGCAGCTCGGTGCTAAAATATCACACTACATACCAAAAGACTAAATTTACCCTGTGATATCATAGCACACGTAAACACTACATTTCTCATATAATATTTCCGGATACGATAAAAAGACGCGTGCCTTATATATTTGTAAGTTTTAACTTTGAAAGCCCTATTAAATTTAACCTTTGATGCATTTCACTTCATCCTCTTTTTTCTATACGATAACTTTTTTATTCTGCTTTCATAACCATATCAAACTACCTGGCATTAATGATTATCAAAACGTCACGAGTGTTGTCATTTCAGACAAATGAAGCTGCAGTACAAACGAAACTTCATCGGAAAAAGCATTTTCCCGTAATTGTTTTGCGTAGGGTTTTCTCTCTCTTTGCTTTTGACGTATGTGTAAACGGAAAGCGGTTGATTGTGAAATAAATTATTCAGTCTTCAAGGGGACGTGCATGACGTTGATGACGTAAAGGGTGCGAATTATTGCATCACTCTATCACAAGACTTTCTTGCAGAGGAAACTCCTTTCGTCGATAGTCAAACATGGTCGGAGCATGCCCAATCGAGCTGATTAAATATAGACTATTTACACCCATTATACCGTAATTCAAAATAAGTTTGAAACAATTATTTTCCTTCCGCATGTCTTCCTAGTGGGTTTTTTCATATTAACTTGACAAATGCGGCAAAATATTCCAGAGAGTGAAAAACTATAATCATAAGCCGAAACATCGCTAAGTTCTCAGTGCATTGTACTTTCAAAGTAGCACCAGGTTACTCAATAATACTGGAAGGGAGGCCAGCAGGTCGCCAAGGTCATGCTGAATTGACACTCAATCACCAGTGACTTAGTCATGTTCAAAATTGAAAAACATCGATAACGGGAAAGAAAATTGTGGAAAAAATACATGAGGCTAAAATTAAAAATGCAGCTATTCTCTCATATGTTTTATATTTCTTTATATGAACTACTTACTTTTTGAATAAACTGCAAAATTGAGCTAGAAACGGTACCGGGAACGGCGATCTGAAACATGGCAGCACCTAATATTTACATCACTGATTTTGAAACGCATTTTTGAAGGTGAGCCAATCAAAACATCCCTTACATCGAATACTCATTTGAAAGCCCAGATCTCGCTCTTTCTCGCGATATAAGGTTCTTCACCAACATAGGGCAGTGTATATGACCAAATCTGAGACAAAAAATTGAGAGCGATTTTTCCGAGACCTAACCCGACCAACTCTCAGTGAAACGTCCTCTAGTACGCAGTTTATCATTATTTCTTTTGAATTTTTGCTAGAAAAATGAGAAATTTTGAACAGCTCACGTATTTATTGACGGAGATATTGACCACGCTTCACAGTAAGTGAGGCTACCCACAATTCTCCATGATCCGTACACACGGAGATCACTCATTGAACTGGAGCAAATTTCTTCTGTACACAGAACAGCTCGGTCCATATATCAAAATTCTGGGACCATAGTTTTGATAATCATAATTCTCTAATTTCTCACGGTGAATAATGAGAAGATCAATCCCTTTTGCACAGAGGAGATAGCAATTTTGTGATTTTGTCGACATAGATTTTTGACAGCCATACATGTACACAATATTTTCAAGGAAACTAAGGGAATAAGTTGCATCTGTGTTGGCAAAAGAAAGGGTATTGATTTTTTTAAATGTTTGTAACAAAGGAAATTTGCATGTCTGACAGGTGGTATGATGAGACCATCTTAGTTGCTGATAACTTTACCATGACAAGTATGCAATTTTTAGCACCTCCAAACATCGACTTCTCATTCAATTTACTCCTGAATTTTAAAGATGATCAATAATTTTGGAACATAGTTTTAACCAATAATCCTTAAATTAAATTCTAAGTTTCAAATTGTTCAGAAACTGATAAAATTGAAGAAGCCTTTACCAAATAATGTCAAAACTCCACATGGCCCCAGTGGTGATGTTTTGAAAGCCTTTATTTGGATAAAATACTTTTTGTAGGTAGTTTTAATGCAGTAGAGCTATTCAAAAGTGTCATCAGCTCAAAAAGACCTTCAATTTGATATATCACTTATGCAATTTGAGCTTAATATTTTCATTTTCTCATTTCTCGTTAAGTGTCGTTCATCCGTTGCCATGGATAAATCCAATATGGCCACCATCGTAATCGCGTAATTTTAGGATACATTTGTGTGTGCCATTTAAATCTATCTCCATGCCAAATTTGGTACAAAAGATGTTTATTAACAAAGTTACAGCAATTTACTGTAAATTTCAGCTAAAACTCCTTCATTTTTGTCCCATTGTTCCCATTGTTATTATATGTATTGTCTTTCTACAGAAAGAGTAAAAGTGAATGTTTTAAAAAGCTATAAAATTGTAACCGTTCATCCAATTTCGAAAATTAAAAAAACGTTTAGCTTCTCTCATTGAAATCTAAAAAACTACATTAATTAAAATGCAGATTGAACATTTCAAAATTTCAGTTGGCCTCCCTAATACTGGAAACGCACGATAATCCCCCCGGCAATTTTGTCTATCACTGATGAAAATAACCCAAGTAAAGGCTAGAGTCTCCTTTAATTCATCGTCTAGTTGCAGTGGATGCCGACATCAGACCAGACATTCATGTCAACACTGAGACGTTACGAGTTACGTTACGCTACTTATGTTATAAGACAATGCTTTCCTCCACTTTTTGCGTTAAAGATATTCCCAATAATTTCACTACTCTGCTTCATGACTTTCTGAGAATCCGCTGATCAACACTCTTCATTGGTAGGAACTTTTTCTGTGGAGAAAGAGACAGTTATTGAAAGTTAATGGCATTAGTCAGAATAAGCAAGAAGTAGTTTTCCCGAAAATATCTGTACAGACGACCTGGATTTGTTAAAATAAAATCGATCAGTACCGCCAGTTATGGCCATAAGAGGCCCATTATCCCTCTCAAAAAAGGGAAATATAAATTAGATTTTGACCTAAAATCATTATTTCATTTCAAAGTCTGTCGGTGGTCCTAGGATCAGAACAGGATTTCGGTCGCTCGTATCAAAAACAAAACCGAATTTAGAAAGGGAATGGCAGTAATTCAGAGCGAAACGAAAGTATCAACACGTGTTATCGTTTTCATGCATAGATAATAGACCCTCCATATAGTAATGTATTCTAATATTTTGACATTGGTCAACCGAGGTTTTTTGTAAGTTAGTTTTACTATATACAAGGGGAGACACAAACTCGATGCTAAGTGCTTCAATCAAAACACTAACTCGGCACGGTCTTATATCAAGTTCTTCATCACAATGCCCTGTACCAATGTCCACAGTCTCCTCGGTAACAATGGTTTGGGCCATACCATCGACAACGATGGGTTTGGGCCATACCATTGTGTCGACAGGGTTAAATGTGCTCACCTGCCTTCTTCCTTCGGGAGTGCGTACACGACCAGAATATAAAAAGTAAAAACATTATGCCTGTGAGGACAAGGCCCACGATGACACCAACTATACATTGTCTGTCACAGGCAGGCGGGTCTGAAATTAAAATATAATGTGATCGTTAAATGGTGAAATGACGAGAAGCTGCCGATTAGGTTTTTACTTTCAGATGGATGGATTAAAGAGAGAGTCTGTCCATGAGGTAATATGCGCCTTGAAAATGGAAGTGAAAGACGAAAAAGTTTTTTTTTTACTCAAACTTCCCCAAAGTATACATTTCATCATTTACTTTTAAAAACAAAAATAAAATTTAGGGTAAGTTTGCAAAATGTGGTACCAGAGAAAGAAACTACCTGACATTTACTTTTAGCGACACTGTGAAATTCAAAATGGTCACGATTCCCGTTTCAAGAATGTCCGAATATGTGTCCCCGATGTACACACTTCCTCGTTATACATTTCTTTTTAAAATTTTGTATCACTTGACAAGTCAGTAACAGTAATGTAATGAAAGAGTGGACGACAAAGTCTTTGCACCTTAACTTACAGACCACACAGCAAAAAAAAACTAGAAAATGGTGGCATTCCAGTATCTACAAGAATATGTGGTAAAAACAAGAAGGCCAAAAATTTTATCAACAGATTAACATGTGTCTGAGAACAGGGTGTTCTTATTTGTCGTAGTAATTAAGGCCGGACTCCTGACCTCGCAAGCTAGAGGAGTTGAATTTACAGTGCATTGTAAAATTCCAAATGTGACACATTGACTTCTAATAAAACTGACTCATAAGACCCTTTTACTGTATCTCTAAGTAGAATTCAGCCCATGCGTAAATGAAATTAAACCAAATATTCATAAGTTAACTATACGTCCACACAGTCTCATTTCGGTTTTGACAGAACTATTTATTGCCAGAAAGTGTGTAATAGTACGTGACAACTCACGGGGATCTTTGAGTGTTCTTGTCAGGGAAAATTCACCCATTTCATTTGATGCATTACAGGTGACCGTTATTTCGCTGTTTCTGTCGTCATCTTTCACAAGCCAAGTACGGGAGTTTCCCCCGCTCCTACCGCCCTCACCCGACCATCCATATGTGACGTCATCAGGATTTGCACTAGCTATGCATTCCAGTGTTACGCTGTTATCGTCCTTCCACGATAAGATTACAATATCGTGAATCACTGGTTTATCTGCCAGATTTCAAGAAGACAGAATATTTCAACGTAAATTTTCATGATACTCATGTTATGAAAACGAACAAAGACAAAACTGAGAGATCTGTCAAACGTAAATATGGATATGAAATCGCTACAGCAATTGGTTTAAAAATAACCATTGGCAGTCACGGTTAAATGTCACGATAGCACAATAAATAGAAATCGCTACAGCCCCAATATTAAACTGCAATACAGGCCGTAAACTAAACTGAAGGCTGAATACTGGAAGACAGCACGTACCGTGGAGGAAACACGAACAGAACTTTGAAGCTGTTGGTTTTAAATGACATTAATAATCGACATAAAATATATGCTGTGCCTAAGCTTACACTTCGACATACACAGCTGGTTTGCTCTGAAGTTGGAGGTACTATCACAGCTGTAGAGCAAGCTTCACCTCGAATTGTTAGCTCAGCGCTAGTAGTAAATTCAAACTATGATACAAGGCTGACACTGTCACCGTAGCTTCACTTCACACAAGAGCAAATCTGATCACTGCATTTAATCAGAGTTATTCGCAATCAGACTTCGGCACTAGTGGAAGTACGTATACCGGGTGCACCACGGTCCCTCCACAAAAGTGGAGGTATCGGGTGCACACATGATGACGATTATGGGTCACGAAAATAAAAGGGTGAACTCTCGATAGTTGTTGTATTGTGGCGAGTACGAATACGTTTACTGCTTATTGTTCAGACAGTGCACAAATGTATCACCCATTGTCACAGTGTATTGTAAGACGGAAAAATGCATCGGAAGTGACAAAGTTCCTCTAAGGACAATGTATTCTCTCACGGGAGGTACATCACCTGGTCTAGTCAGAGATTGAATGTATGAGTGTTACTGTGGAGCTGAATACAATGTTTATCACTGACATAATTGCCTCTTGGTTTGAAAATTCTGTTTTACATACCTCAGGCGTTGTCTCTTTTGTATTTGAAACTAAATCTGACAATAGTCAGCTACCTGATCAATCTCTGATCAAAGTCATTTTCTGTCTCAGTTATGAGCACTACATGTCAATTAAGCCGACGTGGTGACTAGTCATAAACCACTGACCCGTGCTAAATTTACACCTGATTCAGGGTCACTAAACATTTACGAAAAGACGTTTCCGAATCAAGAACAGCTTTTGCTCAACAGTATTTATATTCTCGTTTTCTGCCGTCAGGGATGGCTTATTGACAATAGAATGACAACTACATGATTACATAGACAACGAGCAGTGTGTTACTCTTGTCCGGCCAACTAGACAGATGTGACACAGCAGTGCTGTTATGTTATAGATGGAGATCGTACTAAAACAGTGGATGTGCTTTGCAGATGAAATTACTGAAAGTTTGTGTGCAAACGTTTCTTTCATTTTTACTTTTTACATCGCCGGTTTTTAGCGACATTCTGGAAAGTCTTTTTATCTCGTGTAATCCCCGACATTTTACGATGTTGTGAAACTGTTGCTGTAGAAATAGGACATATTGTAACATTTCGATGGGAGCGAGAAATAAGATAAGACCAAACGGACATTGTAGCTCACAATAATTGTTCTGTATAATGAAGTTCTGTTTCGATACTTACATAAAACATTCAGCGAGATTTCAGTACTGTTTGACCTGAGGGCGCTGTGTTGAAATGATTGGCACTTGAGTATCTGAGAGTCGTCGGATGAATTGAAGACATACTCTAGGACACTTTGACTGTCGTAAAGTCCAGCATTTTCTGCATTTTGTGTGGTTGTATTGGTGCTGAAATCAGTCACGTCCACGTCGCCTAGGAACCAGCTCAATTCAGCCTGAGGATTCCCAGCTGCGCCCTCACAAGTCAGCTGATAACTCTGACTGGCGTTGACCGTGATGGTTGCACCTGCTGTGTAGCCATCGATGACAATAGAATCGATTTGGTCTGTAAAGTCATAGGAAAGTGTGTTAATCATTCTCGCTTCAATTTTGTATTGTCATTTTGGTTTGATGAGCTATGTCACGATTCCTTGATGACCTGGTCGACTTCTTCATAAATATTGTGATGATCACCATGTTGATGATCATCTTGACCCATCTACCAATCAATCCATTCTCCATCCATCTACAGTATATATCGATATCAATCCTGATAGGTAGATAGTATCTATTAATCTACCTGCCTATCAGTACCTGTCTGTCTGTGTCTGCCTGTTTCTGTCTGACTTTCTATCTACCCATCTGTACCTGTCTGTCTGTCTGTCTGTCTGTCTGTCTGTCTGTCCCCATCTATCTCGTCCAAACAAATTCACAGGCTTTAACACAACTTGTCAAAACGGTTGGCAAAAAAAACTAAAGGTAACGTGTTGATTTCACGTGTAATCGATAACGTCGTCTTAAACCAAAACGTTTGAGAGGAAATATTTCCTTTCAGATGTTTTAGTATTCTACAGGTTATATCATAATTGAAAATTCTCTTTATTACCTAATACGACTAGTCGTGCATGCGGCGAGGGTGGTTCACCCAGTGAGTACGGGTAGCAGTCGTACTCGGCGTCCTCGTCCAAGGTAGCAGAAACCACTTCAAGTACAGACGTAGTATCGTTGGACGAGCCTGAGATCGTCACTTCATACGACGACCGATATTCCGTCACCCATTTTGTGGCGCCACTGCGATCAAATTGACAAATTTGCAGCCACTTATCGTCCACTCTCTTGGCCCACACGACTGAATCTGTCATATCAGAACCCCAATCCACGTTACAGCTGAATGACACAGAGTCCGATACGTTGGTGTACTCTGTGTTGCTAGGTCCTACAACCGTTGTTGCCACTCTGAATTCTAAACACAGATGATGTTAAAATGTCAGTGTTGTGTTGAAGTTCGAAACTTCTCAAGCAAATGATATTGATCTATGAATATTGAGGTATTTCATCGCAAACACTGACACCTTCAGTAATTGCGAGACATATTCCGGCAAGTTGTATCTCGTTTCATATCAAACATGATACCATAGAAGATTATTTTAGAAAAGTACCAACCCGATAATACACTATCCGCTATTTCATTAGAGAAAGAGATGTATGACGTGTAAAAATGCCGTGTACTCTCGCTTCCTGTTTGACCACACTAACTAGCCCGACTTATACAGCAAAAATAATTTACATAAAAATGTTTACCTCTGTCAAATACCCAAAAGTATATTACGGTCCTTGGAGCAAAAATTACTTTTCGAAACCCCAGTGTCACTAAATGAATGCACATTCTGAATATGTTGGATCGATTGCTCCTTCTACAACAATTTACCACTTGCTGCAGGTTTTACGACAACGCGAATAGTTATTCCTGACAAATATACGGCTATCTTGTTTAATTACAATAAAGATGGTTATAGTGTCAAATTTCGTGAAAAACGGGAGATTAAAAGGGAAAGTTACGTGAGCGTGCAATATTTATGAGTAAGCATCGCATGTTATATGTCACATTGTGTAAACAATCTTGGATAGGCAATACACCTAAATTAATTTAAAATGTGCACGGCACAGTCGGTGATATGCTCATTCTAATGCAAACAAGTCACGTGACAAGATACTTACCCACAACATTCAAGCGTACACTGACGGATTTCTCTGCCAAATCTTCGTTTTGAAAGGTAGTACAGGTCAGCTGCAGATTATCATCAGAGACGCTGAACGTATACCTGAGAATGCTCCGACTGTCAAAGAGATGGACGTCCCTATGCTGTGACGTAGTATTGGAGCTGTAGGCTGTGACGTCATTGTCACCGATAGTCCATTTCAACTCAGCTGGGGGATTGCCAGATATTCCTTCACATATTACCTGGTATTCCTGGCTCGCATTGACTTTAAGAACTGCGTCTGATGTTACATTCACGAAACTGACAGTGTCGATCTCATCTGTTTGACAAAATACACACGTAAAACAAAGTCTTAATACATTATCAGCATTACTTGATGTTGTCTTTGTTGGTCTTAAACGTAAATTTGGTAATTAACATGAATGGTAAAGTGGCAGTCAACAAACTCATTTAAAACTTGCAACAGGGATGTTTCACCTTTAAGTGCGGGAAAAAGAAAGCTGTTCGTTCGACTGCCCTCTATAATTTAAAAAATCCTCTCAATCAAAAAGATTTCATTGAGAAAAGTTAGTATGTAAATTTCTTTTGTCACTTCGATCGGAGGAAAAAATCAATATCCTTTTGTTTCTAAAACAGGTGTAACTAGTCTCTCTACTTTCCAAATGCTATCTCCTCTCTCAATCAAGCATAATTTCCCAAATCGTTTGAAATGGGAATAGAGAATTTTGTGCTTACAAGTACGTTTTGCGAATTTTTGGATTTATCTACACATGGGAGACATTGCAGACCACTTGAGGAATCTCCAATGGTACAAATCAGCATGAATCATGGGATATCTCCAGTACTGTGACGACGGTTGTCTTTAGTCAATGCAATTAATTATCCATCTAATCGATTATGCATGAGTCTGCGCTTGATCAACATTCCGTTCGACGTTAAATTGACGACCATTAACGCTTGCTTAGCGGATTGAATTACCGAGTACATGTGCGTCCCCCTTACAACCGTGAAAATTGCGTCGCGGTCATCCCAAATGAAAGTATCTTGACGCATTGCATACACTGGGACATGACCTGATAATCGTTTTGTGTCAAATGGAAAACTATGAAAAATGACTATAATGGTATGGATGGCTACATAATCTGTGTAGGCAATAGCCGTCAGGTCACGTGGCGAGTTGAATAGGTCAGATATATTAAATACAAGCTAAATTGAAGTGCACCAGCTGTTGCTGTAACAGATGTTCGGAAGTGCGGAAAAGATTAAAAACACTCAAAATAAAAACAACGAAACTGTTCATGTTGCTTTCATCGAAAGAAATTAAATTGTCAAATACGAAATATCAATCACCATGTGTTGTAAGTCAATGTGCGGAGCCGTCTCTCTCTCTCTCTCTCTCTCTCTCTCTCTCTCTCTCTCTCTCTCTCTCTCTCTCTCTCTCTCTCTCACACACACACACACACACAAACACACACATACACACACATTCTTCAAACACTTCAATTTTAATTGATAGAAACAGGTTGAATTGCGTAACAAAGGTTCGACATGTCGTGTACGGAGTCGAAGTATAGATAAAATTACGAAACGCAAAAAAATGCTGCGCAACATTAACTTTATAAATCATGGAACCCTACTGATGTGTTCATATATCATGATTATTTACTAACTATATTGCGATATGAGGCATTATATGGCAAGCTATTACATATCAATTATGCTGCTCATACACATCTTTATGCACTGACTTTCACATATGTACACACCTAGAACTACCAGTTTTCCGTGTGGCATTGTGGGTACTCCCACAGAATACGGGTAACAGTCGTAGATACCATCCTCTGACAGGGTAGCACTCAATACAGTCAGCTCAGAGACAGTAAATGGCGGGTCTAACTGAATTGTGTATTTGGTTTCATACTCCCGGACCCATTTCACCGACCCAGTACTGAAAAACTGCGCCAGGTGCGTCCAACCCCCGTCTTCGTACTTGCCCCACACTACTGGGTCCGTTGGATCGTTGCTCCATGAAACCGAACAGTTGAAAGTCGCTGACTGTGATTGGCTGACGTACTCCGTGTTACTTGGCCCAGTCGTTACAGATTGGCTGTAACCCAATCGTAATCCTGCAGGTGAAGGAAAATGGAAACAGGTTGAAGTGACATTTTTGTATGAGGGAGTTAGCACATGTTCCATGTATTATTTTTAAACAAAATTTAAATATTTGGTTTTGCTATTAGGCCGGCTGATCTCGCGCACTCCAGAGAAACAGTCATTAATTGCTTTTCTGGAGAAGTTTTCATTAAGACGGTCCAGTGAATTTTCGCCACTGGTATGCACACACTGGCACACTTGTAACTGTACTTGGTTCAAGTCGGCAATTGTGTAAATAATGTCACTTCAGCAATTGTTAACTCACGCTATAGTGAAAGGCAAACTCTCTGGGTTGTCATGGTGACAGAATCTGAATATGCACTGAGTGAATGCGATCGGCAGTAAGTCTACCCATGACTCCATCACATATAGGCAATTAAAAAGCCGTGAGTACTCTACTAATATTACACCTCATTTACTGAATTAGTTCTTATTCACAGTCCAGACATACTATATAATACAGTCTCACTTACAACCCGAGGTCGGAAGTACGAACACGATTAACAACATATACGAGAGTACGGTGGCTGGCCTAGCACGCACCCAGTATACTTTTGTCTAAATCACAGACAAATAGAGAGAGAGTCTTTCTAATTGTCTGTGTCTATATGTAGCATAATCCAGCCCTATAGCTGTGGGTCCATATCTGTGGTGTTTTCACACGGGATTCCTGCCTTTTTAATTTTGGCTGATTTTGACTTTTACGACTTTTAACGCCTCAAGTCGTAAAACACTGCAGCTATGGACCCACAGCTAAATCCAGCCGTAACATTATATATTGTAAAATATTGACTGTTGTCATCAAAATAAGATACATAGAAATATCACATAGCGAGTGCATTGTACATAACGCTATCTGCACGCTAGATTGTGATGACATTCGTTCTGTGAACAGAAATATCACCTGGGCTGCCATCAATGCAATAGACGATGTTCCGCTGATTGCGAGATCTCGCCGAGACTTTAATACATGCCCGTAGAAAACAGGTTTCCAGCTTAGTAATACAAGTCAAACTTTGTATGGAACTAGAAAAAGTGCAGAACTTAGCAAAGATTGCAACTTCATATATTTTATGCAGTGTTAACGTAATTAGCGACTTGTCCTGTTTTACGCAGTTTGTCCTGTGTTGCGAGAACACGTCCACTGCGAACACATATTCTCGCGATATCTCGGAATGTCTCGCGCGGTTCGGAACATGGTCTATTGCACTGTCGATGAATCAGTGTTGAAGCTTCAACCCATACACAGTATGCATGTCTGCATAATTATAAATGGCAAAAATGAATGGTATACAGTGCACGATGTTGAACCATATGCATGTACCACGCAAGATCGTTGTTGATCGTTACTTTATTACAGTGGCATGCACGATTACTTATGTCTTCCCTTACATGTAAATTCTAGCCGCGTGATCATAGGAAGAATAACACTTATATTTCTAAATAGATTTTTCTTGTAAATTTTGCCTTATTTTCAAGTTTACATGCAGGCTAAAATTATTACCGCGTTGCTTATTATTGTTAGCAATAATATTTTCAACATTTGTGTAAAATTAAGAAAATTTGAATTGATAATTCAGCTGCACATTGATTACAAAATCCGCGTGTTTCACAAGGGCCCGGACGATCGAGACCCGGATGAACGAGAACTTGAGATGTTGTTTACTCTGCAGACAGAGCAGCAATACATATATTGAAGTTTTGCCTGTAATTTTTTTTTTACCACACTGATTCCAGAGAAAAATGTTCGCGCCGTTTTATTATAATAATGTCATTATCAATATGAAGAATGTCGAAATAAACAGCAATAGAAAACGTTTAGAACTATTGAGGACCGATTAGATTATACTTTACGCGTAAGATCCATTGTTTTCGTCTAACTGGATAACACAGTTCCTGTTACTCATTCAAATGTCCTAGAAACAACGCGGAAGTTGAAGCGATATATTCAATGACGTCAGAAAATGTGTAAGCAACAGGAATATACATTTCTAGATACATTACTTGAGACCAGGATGGTTATCTGGTAAAGAATATCCTATATTATTAGAGTGCCGCAGCGAGCAATGATGTGGATGAGAATTCTAAAGCCCCCCGGCCAAAGTCTTTGAAGCGTGTTTTTAATTGAACAGTGCACATTTAGTCATCATCATTTGTTTGAATGAACATGCTGGAAGCGAGATCCATGGAAGGGTGATTTAATTGCGGGACAATACTCTAGTTCCTACCCCAGACCATAGACCCTCCGGGGTTTTTTGGAGGGTCTTTGCCCAGACAAAGGAAAAAGAAATCAATCCACATGAGTTCTTACAATGTAGCTTTAGTAGGAACAGGTACTTGGGTCATGCGTGGCATTTGGTAGAGTCAACATTTGTACGACACGGTGACTGAGTCCTTTGTTATGAAGAAACCCTCAGGACGCGAAAAGTAAATAATTTAACAGCCCCATCCCAGTTGCTAGTATGAGTACTACACAGGTAAATCAGCCGTCTTGGCTGCAGCGCTATTTAATAAAAGGAAGAGTTCTCAATGCATTACACAGCCAGAATTCATGTCTGAGTTATTAACGTTAGCTTGACCATTGTTTTTCTTGTTGTATATATTGTGTTTTAAGGTCGCTCTCCGCCCAGACGATATAGCTTGTAAATGTGTTTACTACCAGCCTAGTTAAATCAGACAGTTATTTTTATCCGAATCGTTTCGATATATTTAGATCACTGGATAGTCTATATTTGAAATATTCTCTGTACCAATACAACTGGTATTGAAAATGGGTATAATAATTGAGGGTATATTGAAATCAGTGAGGGTCATCCAAATTGAGGCAAAAGATGTCCTCTGCATAAATTTTCTGAAAGTAATGAATGTGACCTCCTCAGGATATGCGTGAACCTCGTTTGACCTTCGATGTGTGTCGTGCATTACTGTGTCCTCGAGGACATGACATCGCGATGTCAATCGGCCGCTGAAAAGCCACGGTGTCATTTTAAGAACTAAATCTACAGCAAAAAACACGAAGCGAATAGTGGCTCCAGCGAAGTATTGTTGTTCTTGTTAATGGCATGGCCCCGCCTATGCGTACGTTCTACATACCGAACACGCGTACGCGTCGACAGACTGGTACGATTCACTTACCGGATATGAACAGGAAAGTGCTTATCGATACAAGCTGGCAGATCTCCATGGCTGAATTTTGACCTGTCTTGGAAGTGAGTAGCAGCGGTACAGCGATAGAACGGTTACAAGCCTGGCAGTGATCTTATTTTCTCTTTACGTGAACGCGTAGTACAATCCAGTGTATTATCGCTGACGACTTTCACCAGCACACACTCCGTATGCAAATATCATAGGTCATGGATCTTTAACGAGAATGTTTCGAGGTCACCGCGTGAGTACGTCAACCTCAGCGACCGGAATCGACAGCAGCGTTCTCGCTTTTCCTAGGAATCTCCACCCATACTTCGACTGATTGCATCTTTTCGTCGAAAAGGACCCGAAATCAGGCGAAAATACTTCCGCATTGTATATATTTCCATTGCTCTTACAGATTCAGCACATCGTGCACGTGAATATATTGTTTGAAAATGAAATCATGTTTTTCAATCCAAATTTCCAATAATGCACAGTGCATTCTAAGATTTCCCGCCTGAATCTTACATAACAGCGGCTTCATTGCTGTAAAATTCTTAAAGAAATTCATATCGATCATTTTACTGATGTGAAAAAAAATGTGCGCCCGCGGCCCTCCGTGTTTATCTGCCTTAAATATTTTACAAAGTAAAAAGCCAAAGTGTACAACTGATATTTATTGAGAGACACTCATGCATACATTGATAATTTACCGACGAACAAAGTATAAACTTAATGTAAGAATACACAAGCAGCCTATAGTGATGCAATATGAATAACAAAATTTTTCCGCAAAAATATCAAACAATGTGAAATCGAAACTAGACTAGGCCTAATATATAACCATTTTAAACAGGAACTTCCCCTATAAAAGCCGGATTATGCTTATCTTAAATCTATGCAAATGTCAAAAAAAAGCCACGCTACTGATCAGATGTGCTGTATTTGGTCCCAGAATCCCATAATTTTGCCATGTTTCAGGCGTCATTGTCATTGAATCTTGCATATAATGTCTGTGAATGTATAGCGACTAAACTTGAGTCGAAAAAGGTTCCGTGTTTTGTCGGAGAACGCACATGTTTCAATATATGTTCCCAGTACGACCATTTGACCCCTCTCTGCATAAGTCACGAAAGCGCCCATCATGACAACCACTATTCAAATTTATCATACGGTCAAAGCTATGCTACGAGAATTCAAAACCTCCCGCCCAGTGTATGCAAATTGGCTGTGTCATCAGTAATCCCCTTATCGTGTCCTGTATGTTCCCGTTTAATATTTTGTCGTGGAATATGTAACTGTATGACCAGTCCTTTGGAAAGTCATAATATAAGGGTGAACCATTCGGTACGGAGCTTTTGTTGCTGGACGATCGTAATGAAATGTTTGCTGTCAATACTGTGTAGCAGAATATTCCTGCCAGGCATATTACCGAACACATCCACTGAGAGCTGTTTGTTAATCGTTTAGAATCACATTAGATGTCTCGTTTTGCATTTTACATAACAAAAAATGTCATCCAATCTTCGGAGAGATGTACTATCTTTGAAAATGTCATTATTCATTAAATCCTTGGTGACGGATTTGGTAGATTAAATTCAGGTGAGTACGCGTATATTTGCTGTGCGTTCGTCGTCAGTGCTTGAAAAATGTTCATCGTGTGGTCACACTTCGGTGAGCATTTTGACAGTACTGTTGTATTTGATCCTGTCGAAAAAAATGCCAAAAGATAGACTTAGGCCCTAATGTGACTTCAAATAGTCTCTGGAGCTCCCACGAATGGGGTAAGTGGTAAGCAAGGCCCTGAAAGAATAAAGGGAAATTTGCTCCGCAGATGATTATTAAATTTTGTCTGGTGTTTTGCGTATATGGCCAAATATTAAGAACAATGTGTGTGCTTCCGGTATTCCGACAGAGCCAAGAAAAAACTGCGACCCTATTCATTTTTTCGCATTTCCAAACAATTTGACCAAATTTCCTAAATTTTACAGCGTTTTATGGGTCCTTCGACCTACTCTAATTTTGAGAGGAATGTTACCGAAAACACATATTTTTTATTTGGCCTACGTTTATAGTGCTGTCAAGTATTGGATTAATTCAGTAATTATCTTTGTTATTTTTATTGTGATTTCTGTTGATTTTTTGAGTAAGATATTAGCCATGGTCCGTATCTGTTAATTATCCATAAGTCATTTCTATAATCATTACCGCTGAGTATTATTTCCTGGCAGAACGATTCATTGAGCAGCTCATGAGACCCATCGTTTACTTTATGAGCAGCTAATTAGTTGATTATTCTAAAACTGTTATTTATCAAAACTAATTAATAAATGACTGTATAGCTCACTAGCCACTGTCTTTTGTGTCAAGAAGTAGCTGTTGTTCATATAAAGTTTGTTGACCTTTCATCCCTAGTTCCCCACTCTTAATGAAAGTTTGAGTCCGAAATTCCGATTTTAACGCTGTAGTACTAGGTGACATTGACCATTGACGCTGTTTTTCTATCATGTTCTCGTCGCTAGTTGATTCCTGAGTTAATTAATTTGTTGTGAGATAAAACTGATACAACATCTTTCGATTCAAATTAGAAGGGTTAGGCCTAAATGGATTGCCGTGGTTTTGATTTTTGGTCGCACAGGAACTTGGAAGATTATCGATTACTGTAGATTATAAAGAGTTTTTTTAAGGTTTCTTAACGTCATCAGTCACATACAGGCCAATATTCAGCGAATCAGCGCGTGGGCTACTACGCTACAGGCGCCTACAATGATCAATAGAGAATTGCATTTGAATGTGCATACCTATAGACCAAAGCATTTACTCTTAGTATGACAAACGTAAACACCAATCGGGTCAAAGGTGACAAAAATCAGGTGGCGAGTCAAGACAAGATGGAGTCGTTTATTAATCACGACGGATAGTTTAAATACTTTACATGTACAACCTAGGGGTTCCTGGCTTCGAACGTCAATAATCGAACCATCCAGTCCTTATCTGCCAAAACTTTGAAATTTTAAATTAGAATGAAAAACTTGAAATATGGACAAAAGATAGTAGAGTAAACTGCTTCCAACAGGTTATATTATTCAGGTACACCACCATTGTGTTAGTGTACGCCCACGGCCATCGCAGGTATAGAATTTAGAAACAATGCAGAAATCGATGTGCGCAGCAATCCTGTTGACGGACTCTATCCCTCTGGTGAAGAATATATGTACTGTGTACTTATATACAGAGTAACAATAACAAGTACTAGTCTTCTTTCTTCGCCACACAGTTCGTAACTATGTTTATGCGCACTGTCATGTGACAGCCATGAAAGCCATACAACGATTTTTACCGATCGGTCTGAGCTTATATACAAGCCTCATTAGGTTTCATTCGGTTAAAATAAACTCACCTTAAGCCAACCTAGACTTAAATCGACCACAATGAATATAAGATTGAACTTTCTTTGTTTTCGTCTAGTGTCGGCCCACGCATGCATTCTGTTAATTCAACTTTCTAAAATGAATCGAAATTTCAATAAAATGTAAAATTAAGAGAAAAATCAAACTTTTGTGCGCTAAATCATTAGTTACGTCACAAAATGTCGAATAACTGTAAAAGTTTATGTAAAATACCTTAAGTTTGAAATGCGATGGGATTCGATTTTCCGCTGTTATTAGATCCTAGATTTTTTCGATGTTATGGTGAACTCATTCTGCTTAAATTTCAAACAATTCAATAGGAAAATCATGCTCCTGGTATTCGTCGCCATGGTGAGTTTGACCCAAGGTGACAACTTGTGTTCATGCGTATAACGGCTTAGTGATAGGGTAAAATGTTTGTGTAGAATACTGAATAGTTTGTTGTGCAGAAGAAAGTAGGCCATCAGTGAGGGAAGGTACAGGATTTTACACGTACATCACGTGACCGCATTGTGAGGACTGTAACTATTGTTAGTCGGAAAGGAGTGTTTTGGTTTTGAAATCTTGAAGGACAATAGGTATTGAAGAATATGTGCCCTTTGTCCCGTCAAGTGGTATACCCTACCTATATACCTGCCTGCCAAGAAAGTCGTTAGTCACTACAATATATCGGACTCCAATTTGACCAGATTTTCTCAGTGCCGAGTTGCTGGCGACATTCTGTGGTGGACCGGACTTGTTCAAGACAGTGTAAGAAAAAGGTGAGCAAACTGTTTCGTCATGAAAAGGAGAAGTCCCTAGCAAATATGCGAACTAGAAAGTAAATCAAATGGTGTGTTTCAACAGGGAAGTGACAGAAACGCAGTGTCTATCGCTTTCAAAACCTCGATCAGTTTCTTCTATCGCAATTTTCACTGATAATAGATAAATCACCTTCTGTTTGCAACGAAGAGCTGAATAAGAGCGAGCAATTCTGAAGCAGTGTTTGATCTATATCCAATATTTCCAAATATTTAAAATGAAAATTGTCAAATATACATATCTCGCACAATTTGCAATAATTTGAGAAAAGTGCGTCTGGCAATGTCGATTTTTCAGTTATAAACATGTCAATATGTTAAGTTGCAATTATAACAGCAAAAATAACGTAAATAACCAATGCAACAATTAACATGGTTGCAAAAATGAAATATAATCTATACCCATGGAGACTTAATTGTACGTCGTCGTTATTTTTAAAGTAGGGCATTTCTCATTAATGGAGGTCGGCGCACCTAGAGTGTTTATAACTATTGTTGATACCGTTCACTATCGTCTATTGAATGTCAAACTTGTTTTCAATGGAAGACCTTGCGTATGGCTTTTGCAGCTTTAGGATGAATCGCTGAAACTCACCATAGTGTATAAACAGCCGATTAACCTGTTGAAACACGCGCGGTAATGAATTGAATAATCCTCAAGTATCTAACATCTTATTTTAAAATATCAGTGATACTCGCCTTACAATCTGACACTAACATTGAGACTCCACACAAGTCGATTCAATGTTAAGTTAACATCTTCAAAGGCAAAATTACACAGCAGTTTATCTCATACACTTCTCAACGTTCTCTCTGGTCGGCCAGAACAAGGCAGTCGTGCTTTCTCTAATTGTGCTCCAAAACTGTGGAATGACTTACCACAAGGAATTCGTCAATCATCAAGTCTGGAAACATTCAAAAACAAATTGAAAACACATCTTTTCAAACTAGCTTACTGTGCGGACCAATTCTTCTAAGCGCCATTGAACAGATATTTTTTCTTGGATTCTGGCGCTACATAAATTATGTTTGATTGATTGATTGATTGATTGATTGATTGATTGATTGATTGATTGATAAATTATCTGCTGTGATGTATTGTTAAATATTCTAAAATATTTCAGGCGTCAGGTGGTCAACTTGCAAGGTCACTTGCCAGTAACTTGCACGAACACGAGAACAATGGAGCATGACCTTGACCTTGACACAGAGGTGTGATGTCACCTTCAAATGACATTGTCCTGTGAGCATTGGTGATCGTTAAGGCGGTCTATGAATACCGCAGCCGAAAATCCTTTCAGAAGTTGTTCATGAGAAATTCACAAATAAAGCATAAGAGGCAGACATGCGTAACTTCACTGGTCAAGCCGAATCACCTGTCCATGAATTTCGCTCTTTAAAGTTCCGTGTCCGTTTTCCCTAAATTATGTATCTGACAGAAACAAGCGGTATATGAGTTGAAGTTCCCAAATCATAATTGAAGTGAATGCGCATCTGAGAATTTAGCGTGTAATCTATTCAAAACAGTACAAATATAAGAATTTCAAACACAATAATTTTTTGGATGTCACAGTAAAAGTAAATCTGATAGATTTAAAACTACCTGCCGATTCCAGTATCATACACATTGTCTCAACTCTCGCTAACAATCGAATTAAAGCTCTGGAAAGTAACGGCTTGGGTTTAAAAGCACCTTATCGTATGTTGGGAAACAGTAATATTATGACAAGCAAAAGGGCGAAATGTCCATACCTCTAGTCATCGATCACAACTGTCGAGAGAGGTATCATAGACCGTGCTCCAATTACCTGCTTCATAAGAATTGCGATTTTACGGGGGGGGGGGGTTCATTTGTATAATCGTTCGATGCGTTGTGACCTGTCTTTCGGCTTCCGTCACAATCGTTTCATGTTCATTTTCAGATGTCACCATCGATTTTCTTGGCGTGTCTTTTCTTCTTTGGGTCGGTGTTGGGATACTTCATCTGTGCAGACCACGAAGAAGACCCATCAACCGAGTATGTCTTGCTGAAGTTCTTACCAATAGCATCACTCAAGGCGTTCGTTATCATGCACGCCATCAACGTCGGCAAGGTGACGAGCTATGCCGTGGGTATACTGATGGGTCTCGTGGTGTCCAGTCTCGGGGATTACTGCATGGTTTACAAGAAGACACATTTTTATCATGCCCTTGGCATCTTTGCAGTGGTTCAGATCATATACACGATCACGTTCGGATTCAAGCAGATGAAACCGAAAGCTTTACTTCTCTGTATAGTTATAGCTTCATGTTTATTTCTGTATTTGTATCCCGGATTGGATGACATACTTCTTGTCGTCATCGCGTTTTACATGGGCCTATTGACATTGATGGCCTGGAGAGCGATTGCACGGTGGAACATCTTCGATGGAACCTGGACGTGGGCGCAGTGTCTGTGTGCCGTCGGCGCGCTTTCGTTCTGCGTTTCTGATTTTCTCATCGCGGTCCACAAGTTTCGACACGATGTCCCGCTGCGTGATGTGGTTGTCATGGTGACTTACTTTGTTGCTCAATTCGGCATTGCCGTGTCAGTGATAGACTTCCCTGCGAAAACTGAACCTGCCAAGAAAGTCAACTGACGAGGTCGGAGAGAACACTGACTTGTTATTAATTAATATGCCTATCAATGCATATCGAATTCAGGACGGCACAAATTAATGACATTTAAATTTTATTTTTGTCATTGGAAAACTCTCACTGCACTGGCAGACTCATTACAACAGTGGCATTTGTTCCTGCCATGATTAAGCAAGAATAGCTAGTAGTATTTCAAGACTCTGTCACCATTCTAGTCGCATTTGTTGGTACTCGATTTGAAGACACAGAATGGTAGTATAACCGCCCAAAAAGAAACTTGCGTTACCGTTAATTCATCATCTAACTCAACTATGGGGTCGTCCATCATGACACTCTAAAAAGCGTAATTTCTTAGTTTTGGGTGTCAACCCCATTCACCCTCAAAACAAAACCCGGCCCTCTTTGCCAAAATAGTTTCAGGAAAAATTTGTTCATTTTATACGTGTCCCACTTCTGTATTGACATTTTTTTCTCTTCTGTCGAATTTCTCACATTAGGTAGGTTGCACCTCCAAAGTGAAAATTTTAAACTTTTGTTTAAACTTTTGTTTAAACTTTTGTTTAAACTTTCCACACGGAATCTTTCAACCATTCTCTTTCAAAATCAATAAGGTCATTGAAAGAAATTTCTTTATTTGCCGTCTATTGATTTTGAAAAACCTACCAGCCAGTAAAAACCAAACAAAGAAAAAAAAACACAGGTGTATTAATGTTAGTGCATTTTTATTTGGTTTCTTTTGGAAAAATAATATTTCCATTTGTAATAGAGTTAACATTGGGTTTGTTTTAATTCTTCATTTTCTCTGAAAACCTACCAGCACGCCGAACGGCAAACAAAGAATTTTAAGGCGCCAAATAAAAATTGGTGGTCACGGTGGACATTTTAGAGAAACAAGTAACCTTTTCAAAAAACTAAGACGGTGAAAGTTTTTCATTCTCCAAGGGCTTCAAAATGAGCCCTGACAAGTGGAATATCAGAAAAGAATTGGAAAAGTTTGAGAGGCCGAATACCATGTCCCCGAGATGCATTCTAGCAGAACCCATCTGGCGATTTTGACGCAGGCAAACCGAAGTGGGGTCTTAACTACCACCGCTAAGGAATTGCGTTTCTAGAGCGTCACAACATGATAGATGGCCCTATTGGTCTTTCTGAGTACTTACTAGTTTTTCAATTCTATTTTTCCCCTTTTTTGTAAACTCCCTGAGAAGACAAACACGAATTTGGCGAAAGATTCCTAGTATGGAACGTTACCTGGGCGACACTTCAGTAGCTACGTGTTGTGGCTGTTTTCGTAAACATGGAAGTGTACTGGGATTTATGACACAACATGTTTAATTTTAAGTCATGTATGCGAAACTTACAAGAATGAAAGTTCAAGAACAAATAGCGTATAAATACGCATGATGTTTGTGTTTTATCGTTGTTTAATAACTTGCTTGTGTTGAAAAGTAAGGTTTTTCGATTGTCATGTTTACAGTACACTTGGATGATGAGTCTATGCCGAGTTTAATAATGAAGCTCTTGTATTTAGGGACTGGTCAGTTTCTTTGGCCTGGGGGGGGGTGGATTATTTTTTGCCGACGTCAAAAAGTGGCTGACCCCCCCATTCCAAATTTTGAAAACAGGGTGACCCCCCTATTCCAAATTTCGAAAACAGGGTGACCCCCCCGGGGCGCGACATAGGTAAAATAAAAGGTGGACATAACGTACATATATATATATATATATATATATTATATATATATATATATATATATATATATATATATATATATATATATATATATATATATATATATATATATGTGTATTATATTTTACATTTACTACGTATATTTATATTTTAAATAGTCATTCTATGTTTTAATGAAATTGTTGACATGTCAGTTGTAAGATAGGACTTTTCAAAGTGTCAATCTTAAAGTTTGAATACAGTACATTTTGAATGAGCTGTGAATGTATTTCACACTTTCTATGCTTAACAAGATGTCCTGAACTGTTGTACAGAAATGGATGTCAATCATTAATATCAAAGAGGAAAAAGCAGTGAATCAAAAACTTTGATGGGTGTTAAGACTTGCCAACCATCCAATTAAATCTCCTGAGGAGCCATAGAGAGCTTTTTTAGCCAAATCTGATGTGTACAGTGTCTGAGAGGACCTTTTCTTGTAACATTGAAACCATAAAAGCACAGCTAATAATGACAAAACTGCCTTTTTTAACTGTTATTTTGTTCATAAAAAAGCATCTTTCTACAGAAAACCTGTGAAACAAAGGAAAATAATTGCATCAATGAGAAGGAAAGATATCTTGTCATTTTTCTATCTCTAAAATAAGTCACTGTATCAATATATATTGTGAAATATTTGTGCATGTTGCTTTCTCATACTGAATTCTCTAGAGAGAACAGAAAAGTATCAGAATTTGTCATCCTTTTCATATGAAATGCAGATTTCATAATGGTACACTTTCACTTAGCAAACATCAAGATATCTCTGATTTATTCAAGTATGGCGCCCGAAGGGCGCGCCGAAAAATATGAACATCCTGATATCTCTGATATATATGCCTTGTATATTAAAGTCATGCACCTGAAGGGCATGCTGAAAAATGTCTGATATATTAAAGTAATGCAGCTTGAAGAGCACGCTGAAAATATTGAACATACAGATATCTCTGATGTATGTATGCTTGATATGTTAAAGTTGGGCGTGCTGAAAAATATGACTGATTATTAAAGTACGCGCCCGAAGGGCGCGCCGAAAAATACAACTGAATGATGAAATTTGTGGCTGACACTAGCATTTTAGGCAATGATGAGCCTGTGTCAAAATTCAAAAACACACTGACCCCCCCTATTGGGCATTTCAAAAACATGGTGACCCCCCTATCACCAAAGTCAAAAACAGGGTGACCCCCCCCCATGAATCCACCGGCCCCCCAGGCTGAAGAAACTGACCAGTCCCTTAGTGACTAATGCACTCTTTTTCAGACATTGCGATTTGTAAAAGCTGTTCTTTCCTTAGTGTAGTTTATTACACTGAAGTAGCCGTAAACTGTGTATTATTTACATGTTTATTAAACTTAAATGACGTCAGAAGCAAAGCAAAGACGTTATTGAAACGCCTTCTCCTGACCTTCCCATGAATTTGGTGTTTGGTGATGCAATGACGTCACACTTATCTTGAAGCTTCTCTCACGTGACCAAGGTGTGTGAATGTTGGTTCAAGAACTACGAGAAGGAGATAGCGTCATACCTTTATTCAGGTATCAGTAAAACTTAATGAGACAATCAAGAATGGAATATTCCATGATGTAATCCTGTTTGATCTTAAAAAGCAATAAAGAACTGACGGAAATTTCCATGAGATGCCGATGTATAATGGTGATAATTTTTTTTCTTTTATGTAAGCTCAGAAAAGTATATATACTTGTGAAGAATATTGAATATGACAGATTCGAGACCTGGAATATCACGTTTTGCTATCTTGTAAAAACGATCTAAAGTGGTGACTTACAACTAACATCTTAGATTGTCAGCTTCAGTTACTGAAAGCATTACGACCCGAGACAGTTATTCAAGCGAAGAGCGTAATACTATGAATGAGTACTTTGTAAAAACATCGGTAGACAACGAAATGGCCAGAGAGGTAACTAAAGTTGCCCCGACCATAATTAACATCACCTATATGTTCTGTTAATGTACTGTATACATTTGACGTCCTGATGAAATTGCCTCACAGAGGGGAATTGGGATAGACTGACAGACTTCGAAACAAAGGTATAACATTTCTTTGATAGGGAGCCGTCATTATTTCTGACGCGGGCGTCGGTGAATTTCATTGGTAATACTGAGTAACATCCCCAGCCAATCACGATGAATTTGAATGACCCCCTCTCTAACACACAAATTTTGGCTGATCCCCCCCCACACATACACACACACAGAAAATTTAATATCGATAAATGTATTTGTAAAATTTACGAAAATCTTTAGACCTTTCAAATTCTGGTTTACCCTGCTGCGTCAACTGCTTCATGACGATTGAAAAGGTGAAACCAACAAAATGATATTCAAAGTCATAACAAATATAGATATAAAAAGCTCACCATATGTGACAGGGAAGAATTTGTTAGAACAGGGGAAATAACACGCAAGAGACTGAGGGGAGAGTACCAGAGGTGTTCCCCTCTCTAGCATAGAAATTTGGAGAAATTCATGTGTGCAATGGTGCAGTTCTGGTGCAATCTGAGAGGTGTTTCAATTTATTTTGCACTCGGTAAAACTGTTTGAAATTGACATTGAACACCGATATTTTTGTTACATTTTTGCATGATCAGTGTGTAAGTCATGTTCCGCAACCAAACAATTACAATACATTTTTTCTTGGTGAAAAACAGTTCTCAGTTTACATGAGATTGCCAATCAAAGAACATGCAGAAATTGCAATGCGGCAACTTTATTGTGTCATTTGCAAAATCTTACATTTCTGTAAACGATATTGATGGAATAATAGTCAGAGTCAGTATTTTTCTCAATCCATTCATTGTTTGGTTGCATTTTTGAGATTTTACAGTTTTGTCCTAGATCCTGTGCACTAATTATGGTATCTGCTGAGATCATTCTTCCATGACCTCTTTATATTTAGCATTTGTCTGAGTAAAATATACTTTATCTGATAATTATTTGTATGCACAGAATGCATTTCATGCATTTTATTCATGGAGGATATCAAACTGTGTTTATTCAATATTGTGTTTATCAAGAAATGTCAAAACCTACGTCACAGATGACAGAGAAAATAAACAAGACAAAGAAAAAAATTAATGTAGAGAATAAAGTTACATTTGATTGAACAATAAAAGAAATCTCTATTGCTTAGGTATATTTGGACAATGACAAATTATTTTCTGCAGTAAAAGATGGGTTGTTATTGAGGCTGTGTATTCTTTAAAGAATTAGCTTTCTTTACTCATTCTCCCAGACAATCAGTACCCTAAGAAGAGTAGATGTTTCTCACGCTTGATCAGGGAAGTATACCAATTTTTCATCAGGACAAAAAATTGCAGTTAAGATATTCAAAATCAACTTTGTAAGATTACTAAACATTTTAAGAATCCACCAAGAAAATCCGATTTCATCAAAAGAGTATAAATGTAAATTGAAAAAGTAAGATGACTAAATGTAGGGTATTATAGAAAGTGTAAATTATGAATAGCAGCCTGCTTGAGTAATATCACAAGGTCATTTCCATAAAATATCAGTGACGGTCATTAAAAACCATGTGTGTATGCATAGAACACGATGGAAACTTACATGTCTCGTTATCTAACTCTGAAAAATTAAATAACGTCTTAAAAATCATGACCAAAATAAACAATAATATACTGTGGATAGCGATTTCCTCTGGTAAATGAAGTACCTGTAAGATACAAATACCAGCTGTGAGCTAGTGTCAAAATTTCACCGTCCAAAACTTATTCGATAGATGTGAATGTTCTTTTAAAACAGCGCATAACCGCAACCTGTTGAAGAGTCCTGGAAGGAACGCTGTAGAAACACACGAAACTCCGAATAGAAAAGTGGACTCGATTCTCATTTTACCTGTATTTCTTTGGTAAGTGTACTGTACGGCACTAGTAGCCAAGGGATCATAAAACCTTTAATCCGCTCATCTGGTTAGCAGACGTTTTCTATGAAATTTGTTCCTGAAAGGAGAAAAAATATCAAAATGACATATCTGCCTGATGGGTACTACTAGGCGTAAGTGTAAGGGAGGGAGGGGTCAAGTCCGTCCTGGGAGTCAGTCCCGTCTGCAACAGTGCATGTCAGGACACGTACAACGGCTCTGTTGGTATGCATATTTCCTAACATCTTAAGTGCCCAAATTTTAAAACGGCGGCTGTAAACGACAGGCCGCAACTAAAGTTTCTTGGCAAAGTCTGCAGTGCTTAAAACTCAATAAAACTGATGAACTATGAACATGTATACATTTGTACGACTTTAATCACCAATTTCCAAAAAAGGCAATGTTTTTAAGAAGAAAGTCGCGCAGCCGCAGACGTGACCACCGTCTATTTAAGTTGCTTATCTTCTCATAATACTGAAGTGTTTTGACTTAACGCGATCTTAAGAGTCTGATTATCAATAGAAAGTCTGTCGATCTTAACACTCACCTCTTCAGAGTTATTCAGGTCATGTAATTTTTTGATAGCGTTGAAAATGTTGGTCGACTTCTTGGATCGGTCTTAGAACATGAAAGTATCGTTTCATACCTGATGACGAAATCAAAATGGTTAATATGAGCATCGGTCACAATCGTATCCTATAGACAAAGTTTATTCGTTGAGACGTCCATTCAGAAAGAATATTCAATTTAAGAATGATAATAAAGTGAAAGTACAATTCTACTCCTTTTCTAAGCATGTCGTTAGTTTGATTTTTTTCTCTAATTCTTGTCATGGCAGGCCAGTGTCGTCATTAAACAAATAATAGATAAACATATAGAAATCAAAGTATGTTTGCGTACGTATACTTACAACAGTTTCCCGCAACTGTCTGGCTTTTTCATTCGGCGACCGCCTTTCAAAGCATTAATCAGTTCTGTCTCCTTCATATCCACATACGGTGTGTCTCCTGAAATACGAGCGTATCATGGGTAACGTCTTAATATAGTCGTGATAGATAGATAGATTGACAGACAGATAGATAGATAGATAGATAGATAGATAGATAGATAGATAGATAGATAGATAGATAGATAGATAGATAGATAGATAGATAGATAGATAGATAGATAGACAGATAGACAGATAGACAGATAGATAGATAGATAGATAGTAGATAGATAGATATAGAGATAGATAGATAGATAGATGGATGGATAGAGAGAGAGATAGATGGATAGATAGAGATAGACGTAAAGTATTCGTGTCTGTGTCTCTCTGTGTATGTGTGTGCTCATGTGTCTGTGTCTGTGTGTGTGTACTTCACATACAGACTTGGACACCCTCCAGAAGTCACAATAATCACATACCTCTGGTGATAATTTCGTAGAGAACTACTCCAAATGACCACACATCGCTTTCTACAGTAAATTCCTTGCGTGTGAAAGATTCTAACGCCATCCACTGGTAAGGCAGGCAGTTCTAGGTAGAAAGAATACGCTAATTAGAATTCCTTTTGTCCTCACCATGTCAATCCATTGCATTGATTGTGGCATAAAACAAATACACGTATTGGTCCGAGACATTTTAAACCATATGAATCTGAATATAAAATCATTACGTCTAAAATTGAATGTGTAGACTATTGCTAATTATATTGTTCTTGATTCTGTAAATAGCTAAGGAAAATTGTCACGATACTTTAATAAAAATATTTACAAGTTTTTCAGTTAGAATCGCGAATAAAGTTCTCGGGGTCGACATTGAAATTTTAAATTGATTAGCAAATGACCTAAAGATGACCAATATTTTATATTCAATATCTATCCTTTTCTGTAATTACTCTTTTTAAAATTGTATATTCGCTTTTAAATGTCCTTATAAGTTAAAAAATCCATCTCGGCCTAAGTTGTGGACAAATTAGTCGTGACCAGTGCGTCGAAGGCGAACACGTGGCATCGAATGTACCTCTACCTCTCGGCTCTGTTCGGCAACGTTCATACGCCCATTCAGAAATCTTGGACAAGACTATCCAGACTACTTGGCAGTAAGAACCGTAAGATTTTAGTCCAAATACCAATCTCAAAAACGCAATCTACCTCAGAGATATCATATCATAAAAAATCATCGACGCACCTGACTATAACAATGAACCACACGCCCCCTCGTGGTAGGAATCGGTTTTTACTTTCAGGTGACTTTCATGGCAGATCAATACATACCCACTCAGTTAATGTTGATGTGCATTACAGATTAGCATAAGACCCGCCACAGTGACTTAAACTATAGCTTACCTTGTTCATTTCAAAGAAGTCATGAGTCACTCACGACATCGCTGGCATAACTGAAACCTGATATTTTACAAGTTTTACCTTCGTATACGAGGACGTGCTTGGCTGCCAGATATCGGTGAATTACCTGAATCAAATCAATGTAGATTTACATTTCCGTCGAATTCACAAACATGTCTACATCATCATGAAAAACGGATACTGCCACATAACGTGTCAAAGATAACTTGGGCAATTTAAGCACGCACATGATTGTTTCACTCTCATTTAATAACGAAAGGAAGCAAACATCGTATATATAACCAAGGCATATTGATCAAAACATGAATCGTGTAGTTGTAAGAAAAACATCATTATTGAACATAAATGCAGCAGTCAACAACCCTGGGACACATATGAAAGTATTAGTACAAATCATACACTTTTGAACTCTGAAGTATCAAGTGAGTGCGGCTGATACATCAAAATTTCTATTTAATAATATATAAAGACATAACAAACATATAGAGCTCGTGATCAAACTAGAGACATCAATACGCATGTTCAGTTTACCCTTTCGATGCTAAGTATGTCATGACCGTGTATTTGTAAATGTGACAAAAGTAATTGCCAAAGACACAGTCAAGTGATTTATGACATATTACATCTTAGGAGCGGAGAATAAAATGCCATAGACAATTCAAAGCGTTTTTATGCATGGTTAATTGAAGGCTTTATTTAGCACATCGACGGGTAGAGATGTATTATTCTATGAGTTACTGATGAAAGAAGTCAATCAATTGTGAAATATATCGTACCTTACTTTTCGCAAGATATTCCATTCCTTTGGCAATGTCAGTTGCAAACGACAGCAAATGATTTTTTGAAAATCCAGCCGTAGCATTCTCTGGCTGTTTGCGATGTTCAATGAGAAACGTCTTCAAGTCACCATACGGTGCGTATTCCGTAATCAGGTACACAGGGTCTGAAATTTGAAGTTGATAGTGATACCATATATTATTTTCACTGCGTGACATAACATCAGACTACAATTTGCTCTGTTCGTCCTTTCATCCTCGTGTGACAAAAACTGTACCATAGGTTATCAAAGATTGGTATAGAGAGCTTTGAAATTGTGTAGCAACTTACCTTGGCGAGTACAACATCCGAGTAACTTCGTTACATTTCTATTGGAGAGAGACGTTTCAATAACTTGATTTCCTTCAGCAAGTTTCCTCTCAGAATGTTAGCCCGTGTTTGATCCGAATCTGGACACAAAAGATAACAGACTTTGCGTCATTGATGTAATAATGTTCATCTATATCTCTGTTCTTTTATTTCTTTTAGTCTTTCAATAAAGACAACATGCCCGTCGTAACATTGAATACAGGACAACAATAAACAATTTGCTAAATTTACGTCCTCTGAATAATCTCGCATTCGCGCCATTTTCAGATGATGAGCTACAAAGTGTACGTCCTTGAACATTTCAGGGTGTCCGAAAAAGTGTATAGGAAGCTTTCAGGAATTGTGAGGTGGCTGGGACTCTGGGAAAGTAACTTTCATAAAAATGTCCTAAAGGGAACTTTATTGACAGTCACAACGATAAAAGGTCATGGTTATCACTTTACTGTAAATTACTTCTACATCGTTCTGCTGCACTGTACTATTCAAGCGAAGGCACATGTTATTATTCTGACATGAAAGGCTCTGTGCAAGCAGTTAGGCGATCAGTTTATCAATTAATCAGTCAATCTATCTATCACTCTACCAGAAGTCAACGTGAGGTTCATGTTTTATACCATAGGGAAACTGGGATGGTCTCATTGTAGAAAAAGGAAATGGGGTGGGGCATATTTTGGATGACCCTCAAGTCACAAATCTCTCCCCAAGTAATTAATGACGGCTCTCTTGTTTAGAAAGAACCATAATTTTGTGCGATGCTATCCAGGCTGTTTCAAGTTTGAAATAGGTCATGATATTTATGCTGTCAGTTTTTGAAGCTCCTTATACATCATACTTACCATTCGCCATTTTAATTGCAACTTGAGTGGTACCATCCTTTCCATCAATGTACCAGGCTCCCGCCTTGACGATTTTATAAAATCTACCGATATGAATATCATCACCGATGTGAAGGCGATCGTGCGGGAATTCAAAAAGTACCTTTCCAGGAACCATGTAGATCTTCATAAAGTTCTTTTCTCTTTTGAGATTTTCATAAATGTTGACGTCATCCTGAAAGAAAATATTACAGCCATGAAGACGACAAACCGTTCATGAAACTCACGTGATCAACGGAGATATAATGACGAGATGTAAACCCAAACTTTATTTTATTTCTGCCAGGATTTTACAGCGCTGTACAGTTTGGTTTTAAATACGCCTGGTTGACGGGCCTGGTTGACCGACTGGAGATTTTAGAGAAATCATGTTGATGTCTGGCTATGTTCCCTTCTGCGGGTTAAGCCGTTAAAGTAATTTTGACAAGTATATTTTCACTTTCATCTTGGACCAAGGTCCTCCATAAAACCGTTTTGTGAAGTGACCGTGGTTGGACACAATGTTTACATAATAGTCGTATGGATTCCACCCGACCTTTGAGTACAGTTCCGACTAACCCCTCCCTTTCATCATCCAAGTCATTGACCATGAGTTTTCTGTTTTATACAATCTCACAAGCATCGACATATAAGGGTATCAGTTTCTTACATCAACTCTGGGTATACATTAGATCATAAACAGTGGAGTTGAGACTACTA
This sequence comes from Ptychodera flava, assembly GCF_041260155.1. NCBI lineage: Eukaryota > Metazoa > Hemichordata > Enteropneusta > Ptychoderidae > Ptychodera > Ptychodera flava. The sequence goes on from NW_027248279.1 coordinate 3,739,835, forward strand.
TCTATGACAATATAGGTACCACAGTTGGTTGGAAAGACGATTTTTTCACAGGTATATGTTCGTCTGATAACATGTTTTATAAATTCTTGTGAATCCTACAATTTTTCATATATAAGTTTCACGTTTTCAGGAATAGCTCCTTTAGTATACTTACCCTATCCAGCGCTTTAATAAAATTTGTCAACTACGCTATCAGAATGCTACTGTACTCAACATCGGACTGTCTACGTCACATTCCGGATTTCCCATCCTACTCTCTGTAGTTGCGGGTGTGACTTCGAAGTGATCTCTGTTGTTAAAGTTTTGTATTACCCTATGTGTTATGTCTTCATATACCACTGGAATAAAGAACGACGTACAAATTGTTATTTCTTCATCTTGACATGAAAATTACACCCAGTGAAATAGTAAATGATGTACAGTTAGAAATGACCGAACGTTCACCAGAAATACTTTAAAGACTACAAAAATCAATAAAAAAACCAAAATAAAATAAAACAAAATTTAAATAAACCTTACCTGACTTACGTGACCGCGTCATTCTCCGAAGAACAACAACAATTATCACCATAACACAGGCAACTACGATACCAATCGTTGCTATCACAACAATGGTAGTGGGATTACCATCGCTTGAAATATCGTTTGATGTGTGAGATTCTGTGATGAGAATGGAAAAGCGAATGTGTTGCTGAAACAATTAACCATAACTTTCCTAGAACACGATTGGAGCTAATTTTGGATAACTGTATGGTGAAGTAATGCCGATTTAATCTTCAAAAGTAAATTTTATATTACACACTGGTTTTTATGAGTAATTTGCGATATTGCAACATTCAGTTATATAGCACTTAACACTTTTGAGAAATTTGCAAAATATGAAAATAAAATTATCCCAAATTAGTTCCAATCGTGTTCCAGACAGGCTTTACTTTTTATATATAATCCCATGGTATTTTTCTCTGTTTGACGTCATCGTATACGAGTGTTTTTTTGCGGAGCCGTACAACTTCGAGCCGAAGGCGAGAAGTTGTGCGGCTCCGCGAAAAACACGAGTATACGATGACGTCAAACAGAGAAAAATTCCATGGGATTATATATTTATCACATGAACAGTCTTCTTATTTTTCTTTTGACGTGAATGGATCAAAATTATCGTAACGAATTGCACGAATTTCGTCGCGATTTGAGTTTACTTATGCGGATTACTTTCATTAAAGAGTAAAGCGGCCCGTCACCCAGGAGATACTTTCATTCATAAATCCCATCAAGCTGAAATTTGCTACATTAAATGGTATCTCCACCAACCAGACATACGGATTCTGTCACGTGAACATGTCAATCATTGTCTCGCGCTGTACCGATGCCAAGGCTAGGCTAGGCAAGTCGGCCATCGGTACGGTGGACATAACTTTCATCGTGCTAGCGACGGATAGCCATAGTATTCAGAGTTATTCAGAATATTTACAAATAGATTTATGAAATAAATGCAACAACACGATCGAAACAGTAATTCTCATTCTCAGAGATTCCGTGGCTTTTCAAAATATCACACAAGTTTACGACCGTAGCGAGCGAGCGCGAAAGATCTGTTCGATGACACAAGAGTGTACCTCATTGCATGTTTATGCCCACAACGCTGCCGTCACCGCGCCGGTCTCTGCCATGCCGGTGTCAACTCGTTAATCCCGATCGTCAATGTTTGACTTTGATGTTTGCAGTGACATATATCTCACCCGTATATACATCCTAATTTTACTTGACGTAAACTCTGTTTTGAGTGTTGTCTGATGCAACTTTCGAAGTACATCGGATTCCACAGCGCTGCAATGCATATACAGCTCAACAGTTGATGTCTTCGCTAGCGCTACAGCCTTACGCCGCTACAGGTTTGATTCCGAGCAAGAATTTACGGAATTGTTTGTATTAGTCGAATGACTGCCTGAATGTCGCTTTCCCGAAGATTATACTGTACTCATTTATTCAGTTGAACTTCCGTTGAGGTGAAGATTTCAGGTTTATCGCCAACCGGGATCGCCAGGTACGACGTCCACATTGAGCCTAGTTACGAGGCGACTCGACTGGATCGGCGGTATCCCTATTCGATTCTCGGGAACAGCTTTAGTTTTAGCGACTCGAAATTTCGCTGGACATGCCTTCTATATTTCCATGTGTGGATTTATCGGGTTACCTTTTTTGAAAAAAGTGTCATGAGAGCACGGCATCGATCACGACAAATCGGTCTATGATCACGTCGCGACCCGCATGTATGAACGGTACCATGCAAGAAAAAAGTTCCGGTTGATGACGTACAACAGGGGTAATTCGGATTTCTTATCCGTCCTGTTCTACGTCACACAGGTGGGAATTCGGGCCAGTTCATGTGATAATTATATATAATCCCATGGTATTTTTCTCTGTTTGACGTCATTGTATACGAGTGTTTTTCGCGGAGCCGTACAACTTCGAGCCGAAGGCGAGAAGTTGTGCGGCTCCGCGAAAAACACGAGTATACGATGACGTCAAACAGAGAAAAATACCATGGGAAAATTATATATTTATCACATGAACAGTCTTCTTATTTTTCTTTTGACGTGAATGGATCAAAATTATCGTAACAAATTGCATGAATTTCGTCGCGATTTGTGTTTTACTTACGCGGATTACTTTCATTTAAAGAGTAGAAAGCGGCCCGTCACCCAGGAGATACTTTCATTCATAAATCCCATCAAGCTGAAATTTGCTACATCAAATGGTATCTCCACCAACCAGACATACGGATTCTGTCACGTGAACCTGTCAATCATTGTCTCGCGCTGTACCGATGCCAAGGCAAGTCGGCCATCGGTACGGTGGACATAATCGTGCTAGCGACGGATAGCCATAGTATTCAGAGTTATTCAGAATATTTACAAATAGATTTATGAAGTAAATGCAACGACACGATCGAAACAGTAATTCTCATTCTCAGAGATTCCGTGGCTTTTCAAAATATCACACAAGTTTACGACCGTGGCGAGCGCGAAAGATTCCGTTCGATTACACACAGAGTGTACCCCGGAGTGTACCGCATTGCATGTTTATGCCCACAACGCTCAACGCTGCTGCTGTCACCGGTCTCTGCCATGCCGGTGTCAACTCGTTAATCCCGATCTCGGTCGTCAATTTTTTCGTCTTAAGGACTTTGATGTTTGCAGTGACATATATCTCACCCGTAGATACATCCTAATTTTACTTGACGGAAACTCTGTTTTGAGTGTTGTCTGAGTCAACTTTCGAAGTACATCGGATTCCACAGCGCTGCAGCTCAACAGTTGATGTCTTCGCTAGCGCTACAGCCTTACGCCGCGCTACAGGTTTGATTCCGAGCAAGAATTTACGGAATTTTTTGTGTGATGAAGGAAATTTATCGTTGTTAGTCGAATAACTTTATGCTTGTGCCTGAATGTCGCTTTCCCGAAGATTATACTGTACTCATTTATTCAGTTGAACTTCCGTTGAGGTGAAGATTTCAGGTTTATCGCCAACCACGATCGCCAGGTACGACGTCCACATTGAGCCTTACGAGGCGACTATACTGGATCGGCGGTATCCCCATTCGATTCTCGGGAACAGCTATAGTTTTAGCGACTCAAATTTCGCTGGACATGCCTTCTATGTTTCCATGTGTGGATCTATCGGTCACCTTTTTTGAAAAGTGTCATGAGAGCACGGCATCGATCACGACAAATCGGTCTATGTTCACGTCGCGACCCGCATGTATGAACGGTACCATGCAAGAGAAATGTTCCGGTTGATGACGTACAACAGGGGTAATTCGGATTTTTATCCGTCCTGTTCTACGTCACACAGGTGGGAATTCGGGCCAGTTCATGTGATAATGATCAAAACACACACACATTTTTTTCTATGAGGTTGGGCAATTGTATAAAGTACAGTTTCAAATCGCATGGAGACTTTCCCAACATTGGACAAATAGAAATCAAAGGTGCGTAATCACTAAAAATGTCATAATCATGGATACAGTTTGAGCTTATCATCTATGGTAGCTTTTTGTTATGTAAAGGTAGCTAATGAGCCTTTACGAAATTTAAACAATTAATTTATGATAAACTGCAATAATTTTACAACGAACTGAATGATTTGTTGAATGATTGTGAATCTTTTGCAATCTTCGAATAATGCCCCCCACCCCCGTGAAGGGTTTATTAACACGACCTACGTACGGTCTCTGATTCATAAACTCCTGGGCACAACCAATAACAACAGACTAATTTTAAAAGCATTATTCAACCCGTCGCTCCTTACATTTTCTCGCAGTTGAACTACAAATGTTTAGATCCGCAGTAATCGACTTTTCCTTCTACTAGCTTTCCTATGAATGTACCTGTCTCAAGGTATCAATTTTGCTGCTGAAAACCTAAACAGTCCCTTGGAAAAGATTGCCACACGACAAAACGGGAATAAAGATTCAAAGATACAGATCTAAAGTACCTGGTGAGTGCCATATTATGACGTCACTCCTTCGTTCTCCCCGACTATTGAAGCTCACCACTCTGATGTTGTACATCTTCTCTGGCTTTAAACCGCCGATGGTGGCGATATTATCAGAAGATGAATCTGTGACATCGACGAAACCGTCAGGTAGTTCGGTGTACTCAACGTAGAACATCTGCTCGTCGCCACCGTCGAAGCCTCGTTCCCAGGTTACAACTATTAAGTCTGCAGTGGTTGTAACATTGACATTGGTAACTTGGTCCGGAACAGCTAAACAGATAAAAGAATTTTTTACTTATAAAGATCATTACTCCTGAGGATCAGACTACAAGGCTTTTCTATGTGTAGTGTATAGAGAGAGAGAGAGAGAGAGAGAGAGAGAGAGAGAGAGAGAGAGAAGAGAGAGAGAGAGAGAGTGTGTGTGTGTGTGTGTGTGTGTGTGTGTGTGTGTGTGTGAGAGAGTGTGAGAGAGAGTGTGTGAGAGAGTGTGTGTGTGTGTGAGAGAGAGAGAGAGAGAGAGAGAGAGAGAGAGAGAGAGAGAGAGAGAGAGAGAGAGAGAGATACTCGGACGGTTGAGACGGCAGGATAGAACTGCAAAATAGTAGCCCAACGAACACTGCGACCGCTTTAACTTTTCTTGAAACACATTTTGTTCAAAATCCTTTGCATGAGAAATAATTGTGGTTACACCAGATCTAAAACAAACTGTAAGGTCATTACTTACATTTGTGTTTTAGAGAGATGATGAATGCGACACCTCCGTGCATGTTGCGGGCCGCGCACTTATAATCACCGTAGTCGCTACGAGCCACGTTCAGAATGGAAAGCGATGCTGACGTTGACGGCGGTGTGTCTGATGACTTTTCGTTTTGCAAATAGAAGCTACTATTTGTGATTTCTGAGCCCCGCTTGTCAAACCACGTAATATTGGCTCTTGGATTGCTATCGATGTCACACTGTAGAGTTACCGATTCACCCTCATCAGCTGCAACTTGCTTATTTATCTTCTGATTCAAAAAGTACGGTGCATCTGAAAAATATAAAGACCATTCCATTAATCTTATCAAAATTGGCTTGATACGTAGAACCAACTGTAAATTCGTCTAGCCTAATTGATGTTCACATGCAGGTTTTCGAGCATGTATGTGTGTGTTACCGCAATTATCATCATCATTATCATCATCGTCATGATGATGATGATGATGATGATGATGATGACGAATAAATAAATAAATAAATTAATTAATTAATTGATATAACTTATTATGCATTATATATTCATCGGGTCCACGATGTCAACTGTTGGAACTTGTCAATTCAAATATCATCGTATCATGAAAACAGAGCAGTAGAAAACGATGACAATATTAGCAAACTTAAAACTCGTTATAAAAACGAGACACGTTATGCGAATCTTCTGCTCATTGATTTCATACTTACAGTGCACGTTGAATCCTACGTTTCTCGAAGATAACTTAGTCCCTGGAAATACCGTATTCTCGGCTTCACAGCGGAAGTCGATACCCTTGTTTTTGGTGATAAGACCACCGTCATAGTCTGTATCGTCGTCATGCCATGGAAGTCCACTCTTGCTGTACGTCATTTTATCCAAGGATGATGTAGTTTCTACATTATCTCGATACCAGCGCAAGTCAGCGTGCGGGTTGCTGCTGCAGCTGATGCATGTTAATCTAATAGTTGTACCAGCCAGGTAGAAGCCCCTTGCAGCAGCTGATCTGCTATAAGCGCTGTTTACGTGCAATGTTGTCGTACATCCTTCTGGATATCTCGGTGAACTGAAATTCGACAATTTGTTGTGGTCTGATGAAATACCCAAGTCAATGTTGAATTCAACGATGCGATTCAATGACACGAAGAAAGAAAATTATCTGTTGCCGTATATGGAACTTATATGGGGTGATCTCATGTATGGCGTAAAAAGTAGGTAAGTAAGTGAGTAAGTAAGTAAGTAAGTAAGTAAGTAAGTAAGTAAGTAAGTAAGTAAGTAAGTAAGTAAGTAAGTAAGTAAGTAAGTAAGTAAGTAAGTAAGTAAGTAATGGCACAAGCAGGTACGTAATTGGGTATTTGATAATCTTGCTGACATCTGCTCGTTCTACGAGCACAGTTCAAGTTATTAGACCTTGAAAGAGTGTAACTTGCATTCTTACAGGAGGAAAGTTCATAGGTATAATTCAATGATAACTATGTTTACATCAACAAGGCTAAATCATATGTTTTCCTCAAAACTTGTAAATTTGTTTTCATTTGTAATTATTTTGGTTACTGTAATCGAAGCACCTCCGATACTTACAATAGACGTTCATCGGCATTGCATGGGACTTAACAGCTTCTGATGATAAATTTGGATTCATCGCAGCACAGTTGATTGGAACAGAATTATCTTGTAGAGTTGTGGTGATGTGTAATTCTTGCTTTGATATAAAACCATTGTATTCACTGTCTTCTTCAACGATCTCACCGATGCTGATGCCATCATCGATCGCGTCTATGGACACTCCGTTCCTATACCATACTATCGAAGATGCCGGGTAACTGCTTCTGGTAGTACATGCATACGTTAGGGTTCAACCAGGGCCAACGGGTGACCTCACAGACATAGCCACGTGAATTGGCTTGACTGTTTCAAAATAATAAAAATGTATTCAGGTACAGTATGTGTCACTATAATTAAGAAGTAGAATTACGTCTATATCTTCCGGACATTAAAAAGGCGTCACTGGTAAGCAGACATGATCCCAGGCTAAAAAGATCAATCGCAAACTTTTAAAAGACTACGTCATCATCTGGGTATTACGACCAACATTGTAAACATAAAAATTGTCAATATGGTGAGTATTTAAAGAGTTGAATATTTTTTGTAATTTCCACATTCCACGCACTTTCTTCAAATGTAAAATTATGATTTTTGCAAACTTACGGATTCTGTATATTGCGCAATCGATAATCGTTTAATCCAGCAATGTTATGCTCAGCGAAGCAAATAAAAATTAATCAAGTCTTTTAATTTATGTATAAAGCTTTCCTCTATTGATTCTTGACGGATGTCATATGGTAGGGAATTACAATATTGTGACGTATTAAATGTAAAAGTGAGTCCTTATATATGGAGAGTCAATATTGAGATATGCACAAGACTCAGCAATTGAAGGATCGTTTGAATTTGAACGATTTCCCAGCTTTTGCAGTCTGGAGTTCCCTCTATTGGACGTCAAGTAATGGAATGGAGGTTAACAAATTGCACTAACTTTCAAGAGAATTACATTGTAACATGTAATACTGTTAATTGCAATCTGGAATGAATAGCTTTATCACGTGCACAGTTCCTTAGTTTTGCTAGTCTGCGAGCAGAGTATTCGTATGCCACACTCACAGTCAATGTGAAAAACGAACCGTGAACTTTGATATTGCTTTCTTGAATTTAGGACATTAATTGTGAGAAGTTATAACGTACTTTTTCAAGGACATTTCATTTGACCACACTTTTCATAGTATCATGATTTTACTACCCCAGATATAGTACAATGTCGATAATCATAATGTTACCATTACATTATTGTTGATCCGAAAAATGTCATTCAGTTCTAAAATGTGAAATGAGCAATTAATGGTCCAGTGAAATGCAGGATAGCTATGACGTCATCAAAATGGCTACTTTTACACTTGCCATTTTATGGATACATATTAAGAAATCAATACTCACAGTTAACCACTACAAGTGTCTTACTGCTTCCTCGCCCAGTTCCTCCAATCTGGTCACAAAATTCATTTGTTGCTTCACATGAATACACTCCACTTTGACTTCTACGTATGGCGGGTATCCTCAGTGTTTTCCCATGGTGCACCGAAGCGTCTGGATAAACCCACGTGACCTCAGCAGATGGCATTGCATTAACACTGCACAATATTTGCAAATCGTCACCTTCGTTGATTTGGTAGAGGACAGGTGTAGACACTTCTGGGGCGTCTGTTTGGATAAAACAAACATGCCCATGTATTACTGATATTTCCCTCGTGACCAATGAGAAATAAGGACAATACAATTTGAAAAAACAGACATAATCACCAAATACAGCTTAACCTTTTGATATCTGAAAGCTGTCGACAAATGAGAGAGTTTGGTGAAGTAATGATGAAAATGAATATTTAGTCATTTGTTTTAAGGTACGAATAAGCCATGGTTAGGATGCTTTATCATTCGACTGGTATGGACACAAATCAACCGCTTACATTGGACTTCCACTGTCGTCTGACTCGACGATTGGCCACTGATACCATTGTAGTAAGTGTTGCTGACTTCACACGTGTAATTGGATGGATTTTCTTCTCCAGGTTGGATGTCATGGATGAGAAGAGGATCTTCCATCGTATGGCTCACATGTGGCGCTGTCCATCTAACTCTGGTAGTCCGTGGATTACCAATGACGTAGCTGCAATACACGCTAAGCCTTCTTCCTTTCTCAATGCAAATGTAATCGGGACCCGATGCTACCGGTGGATCTGGCGAAAATGATTGTGATCGTTAATTGATATTGCGATCATTGACTACTGAAAATGAATTTCTTATATCTAATTATTGCATTTTGTTAGACGTTCACGGTTCTTTGACTATTTCACTTCTAGCACAGAATCCGCAGTTATGTAGCAACCGTGTATTCAAAGCCTTTAAGGTAGCTTTCCGCCTTTGTTTTGGTATTTTGAGTCAAAAACACGATTTTTCTTTTATCCCTGAAAACTATTCCTATAATATTGATCTTCCTTGTGTGTAGAATATCTTGGTAGTGAAGTTCCTGTTTTTGGGTGAAATTATGGAATAAAAATGTACGAGAGGCAAAGGTGTACATTTGGCGTTTGAGACTACCGTTAAGTCTTGATTGACAAGGGATTACGCTTAGCAAGCAGCGTCACAGTATTCACATGCACCTAGACAACATGCGCTGTGAAAATCCCATTAATACCTACCGTTCACTGCGTGGGTCAAGACCATAGTGTGTACCTGGAAATTAGGCGTCGAAAGGTGGGTCTTACCGTTTTTCTCATGGGGGTGGCCGCTCCCAAAAGATCACAATTTATCGACACAATCGGACAAGGTCAGACTTATGACATTGTTGACGGTACAATTTCAGATGACACAAATGGCCCACACACTAAATGTTTTATCTGGGACATTTTTGTGCTTTTGTAAAAGCACCAGGAGTGGTGGATAAGTTTCGTAATGTTGAACATCTTTGAATAGGCTGTCCCGTATACAGAAATGGTACGTTCCACTGGCGGCCCTAGTGACAGCGGGAACACTTGAATACCGCAACAGACACCCTTCACATCTTCAACATTCAAGCAACATTCGGCCGAAGTTTCGGCTTCTTTTGGCCCCAAGACATTTCGACACCCCCGTTACGATTTATTTTTTTCCCTTCAAACTTATTAGTAACAGACAGACCAGTCATATTCATAAGCATGACCTTTGCGTTCTGACCAGTATGACTTTTACAGTGCCGTTTAGGCGCCGCTTTTCAAACTTTGACAGTGTCGGCGGCTATTGCTATTGAAAATGATATGAAACTCTTTTCTCACGGTTTTTCACCATCATGTGTTCTCACAAACTTTAAAGCATGTGAATGCTGACACTATACTTCTCACTGTTTTGATTTGTAACATTTGGCACGAGTTCCCCCAACCAGGTAGTGCCGAAACGTCTTTGGTCGCGTTGCCTAAACGTCCTTGTGTCGGAAATTGTGCGGCCGAAACGACTTTGCACCAAAAGGTCTAGAAACCCGACATTGTCCGTTCGATGAGAATACTAAGTGAGTTGAACAATTTATGAATAAAAATGAAATATCAGAAACCGCGGCACTGGAACTACTTGGGATTAGAAAATACAAGGTGGAAACAAATTGCATGGGCTTCAAGACGCGACAGCAAATTTTCCCAAGGCAAAATACGTGTAGCGATGCAGAAATCACACGCCACAAAACAATAGCTGCTTTGGTTTTCAGACATTGTGGCACAATGGCAGTGAACTGATGTCGTTTCAATCCCGCGGTCCCATTTTTCCTTGTCCCATTTCGTTTCCGAACCGCGCTATTACCCAAACATCGTCCAATGCAACCACCCTATCACTAAATGAGAAACCGACCTTGACAAGGTAAAAACATACGTCGACTAACAAATGTTCATCGTACACCGGACGAATGTGAATCAAATGATTTTATGGGAATGGACACGACAACATTGTTATCAGTTATCATGCCAGTAGCCAAAATGCTGCAGGACCGAAGACAAATTTCAATATGAATTTGACCGTCACAGCGTAATAACGTAATCGCCCTGAGTTTTCATCAACATGTCATCATTGGTCGGTAAACCATTGAATGAGACGCTTACGGGCTAACTACTTGAATACAGTGCAAAACACCATCCTAATCCTGAGATTTACATGTAATGAAGACGGGTCTGATATCATATTCGCCTGGAATCGATGGTACTCATGTTGGGAACGAACAACAGCAGAGAGTTACAGTGGAATTTGACTGAGTGTCCGGTTTGCCTTGCAGAGCTCGACAAGTCTATACGTTGCTTATCATTAGAAAAGTAAACATTTGCAACAAATGAGTCTTCGGTGTCAGATTACGGCTTACACTAATTTGCGGAACGGAATGGAGCGGAACGGAACGGAACGGAACGGAATAGCCACACCAAATAAAAAATTAGTTTTTTCTTAATTAGAGTCCATTTTTCGTCCACAAAATTTTTGAGCGGAAAAGAATGGAATTAAGAGAGACATTTTGATTTAAATAAAATATATCATTTATTCAACTCTACAAGTAAGGCACCTTAATTTTTGAAGTTTCCAAAATGAAAATTATGTCAAATACCACGGGAAACTAGGCTGTAATTTCAATTTGAAGCTACATCTAAATTTACATCTAACCCGTAGCCCGTAAATCACGCCTTATAGAGGGCAGTACCATAGTGTGGAGGGGTGGTCAACCCAAAAGAGGGCGTGTCTGTGGCCAACATGTAGTTGTGCACTCTGTTTTGTACGATCGCAATAGCTCAACATACTTTTCAAACATAATTGCATGTGTACGGCATACAACGACAATTAGGGGTGTAAACACTACCTGCCTTCAAAAACTGATCACAAAAGAATGACTTAAATTGCAAAACGGCCGTAGTTTCATGTTAACGCGTTGATCGACTGTGTATGTAAGTATGAGCGATGCCTTTTGTATGTATTACTGATGTCCTTCGACCTAGTTGTTTAGTCATTCGATAGATTGAGGGGAGAATCATTTGATTTCTAAAGGAGGGGGCTGGAGGATTCGGGAGGGGGAATATTGTCAACCCCCCCCCCCCACGGAGAATGATAAAATAATTTTCTGCAAAACCCCAAAGTGAGAAAAGAAATGTTACCACTTCCCTGAGAGGAAGGCAAAAATGTGATGCGAGGTGCTGGAATTACCAAAAATGAATGTTTAGAACCGACCTTAGTATTTTGATCTTTGAGATCTGGATATTTAAAAATTTTCTAACGTGGGAATGGTTAGATATGCAAAATTCTGCAATAAAGATTACAGGTTGCATGAATGAACTTTGACATGCAAAACATATGCACGTGCACTTCATTTTGACAACAAATGAAATATATTGCATTGCCTTCAGTTGTGCAGAAAATAATTTGTTTCGCGAGCATGCTTTTGAAAAAAAATGCCGTCATAATGGGTGAAAAAAATTTGTCTACACCTCCATTTTCACAATCCCCTAAATCAACTGGTGCTCCCGTAAGTCTGCAGACCCTTGGCAACAAAAAACGAAAAGAAGTGGCATCCGCGCCAATTACAAACAATCAGCAATGCAGTTCAATGTATCCATTTTAGAAGTTACGATCCGTCACCGCCTCCCTCTTTTTTTCACCTCCGCGCCAAAAATGTAATTAGGCGCCATGCCATCGAGGTGAATTATTACACAGACCGCCACCTCATAGGCGTTCTGTTGTGTGGGTAGTTTGTAAAAGTATAGTTTATGCTACGTTCGGACGTTCTCTTCCGTAGCCTTAACGTCGGAACGTAGCAGAACTACATTTTTAAAAGCTACCCACTCAACAGAACGCCTGTGCGCGATCTCACATGCCTCATGGTAGCCATAGCATCCTCCAGCAGATGCGATATCCAGGTGATGTTTGGATTCAGGTGTAGTTTCAGATTTGAATTATAGCTTCAGTCCAGTAGTCTTATTCATTCCCAGCAGCAGTCACGGGAGCAGTCTTGCCTGATTATATGTGTAATGTTTGATTTATTGTACTTGTTCTACCACAGTTCCTGAAGTGTGTTTCTATGGAATAAAATTCTATTAGTAGTCTTATTCACGATTTTCATCACGGCAAGAGAAACTTCGAAAAACAGATGCATTACTTTAAGGGTTGAAAAGTGATATTTTATTTAAATCCAAATTTCTGTTTTAGATCCGAAATTCCATGCTGTTCCGCTCCAAAATTCAGTGAACGAAAAAAAATGGACTCTAATTAAGAGAAACTATTTTCTTTTTGGTGTGGCTATTCCGTTCCGTTCCGTTCCGTTCCGCTCATTCCGTTCGCTAATCAGTGTAAGCCTCAGATTACACCTCCAGCGAACGTTTCCCAGACACTGTCTAGTCTACAATCACGACAGTTGTTTCAGCATGCCACTCACAAGCACGCTGCACTACAAGTACACACATCATCAAAGTTTTCTTTCAGGTATTTATTTTGATTTGGGAACTTTAAGAAGTTGTAAACAAATAAATCCTACTCAAGATGCATCTTTACACTCCTCTTTTTCTTGCCTCAATTACATGACACGATTAAAAACTTTACTCAACGGACATTTGATGAACATTTCACATGAACACAAGAAATACCACTAGGCTAAATGTTATTTCATACAGCCAGATTTTCTGCTTAAATGCATGAACTGTATTTTGGCATGTAATTTCTCTAGTAACGACATAGGTAAATTAGTCCAAAGGAGATCAGCGAGTGTTCAGAGGAAATGTACTAAAAATAACTACTACGAAACACGAGAGACTCTCGACGTGATTATTTTGTATTTTGCTTCATGTTTGCTTATTTCGACAAATCTATTCCTGCATTTCAAAAGACTTGTCACCGTCAGTATTCCCTGCTCTGTGCTCACTTTCTTCTTGTGACTCGGCTGGACACGTCGGCATAATAGGAGGCTGAACCGTCGATGAATAGAAAGGACTCCCGTACATTGGGTTATAATATACGTAAGGGGGGTAATATTGGTTCATCTGTACGTACGGATCATAGTACAAATAATTATGCGGTGGTTGTCGTTGAGGTAAAGCTTGAGACAGCTGACTATTAGTATCGACATGTGATACAGGACGCGGAATCCTAACTGCTGAACTTGAAGGATCAGCGTGTCTATCCTGACTGCGACTTGAATGCAAACTGTTCTGTATGGCCTGGTCGAGTTGCTGCTGTTCAACAGGGTGGATTTGACTATCTTCAACATCATCAGATGATTTATCTTCTGAACTATCACAAGTTGCACGACTTGTGGGGAACTTCACTGGAAATACTGGGTTCGACTCCAATTTTTCTTTGATTGGATTATTGCGAGGTTTGGCAAATACGCCGTCTTGTCGATGAGTGTTGTTGAACTCTTCAATAATCGCTCGAAATGTACCACTTGCAACTTCTATATTCTCGGGTATTTTTCCTTTATAATACTTCTGGAGTATAGCCTTGTCCGTTGCTAGTTCTTGGGTACGCACAACAACTTCACCAGCGCTGGTCAAAAAGAGGTATTTCTCTTGATTGCTCCGTATTAGGTGATCATGAACACGCTCTGAGAAGGAGTTCTTTATGCTGTTCTGTGCCTGACGTTTTATGTCGATGGTCTGCTGTTTGCTCTTGACATCACTTTTAGTTTTCTGTATTTTGGACACAATATCATTCAGCTCTGCTTTTTCGACTTCATGGCCCTTTGCGTTGACATCTCCGCACTGCTCGGCAGTTTTTACACGGTCCATTCGGACACTTGTCTCGCCTGTGTGACCCATACAAATGACATTTTCCGCACTGTTTTTCTCCTGGTAACCTTGAACTTGGGTGGCAGTACTTTTTCGAAATGACCAAATGACGCTCTTCCAGCAAATTCAGCTCTCTTTCAGCAATCTGACCTCCTCTTGCCGTTGTTCGATGTATCGGTCAATGGGCGACTTGTATTTATAGGTGTCTAGGAAATTTGTTGGCGCCATATTTTCCATCCGTACTGAACCACACGCCGAGCTCGAGGAAGGTGATGGAGATTCTGAGTTTTCACCGACTTCTCTGGTTTGTTTATAGCTTAGCTTTCTGGGTTTGAACAAGTTGTCAGTTTGGAGTCCTTCGACACTCTTTGGACTTTCCTCATCCCTCAAACCTAGTTTTGAACAAGGGGTTTGTAGTTTGGCTACAGCATTTAGCAGCATTCTTCGATGTACATCACTTACTTTGCACGTGAACTTCTCCAAGTCCCCTCGCTTTAAAAATTTCATGTGATTTGTATTAACAAAGTCCAAACGACGAAACTCACTGGCATATTTTTCGAGTGTAGGATCTATATCTCGAAGAAAGTGTTCAACATCAACCGGACTGACTCTAGGCGTATTCATTTTGACTCGAAACTTTCAGCTCTAGTGCCAACGAAGTCACGGCGACAGGTACTTGATGTTGTGAGCCTGGCAAAATTTGCATACCATCAACTTTCCTTCCCGCCAAAGCTTCAACTATTTTTGTTTAGGGAATGTCGTAAATTATGTACTTTTTCTCCCCAGCTGTTACATAAATACTATATTTCCTTAATAATTTATTAATGAAAGTACTAATCGCATAAATTCTTTCCCCGAATTCAAAAGAAGAAGAAAAAGAATACATAAATTTGAACCAAAAAATAAAACATTGAACTCCTGCAACACCCCTCTCTTCGATTGCTTTCTTCCACTGAATCGAGACACGATGCGCCTTGTTCGTATACAATTATAAACAATTGATTTTGCCTCGACGTTTGGCATACACACGTACACAGAAATGTTGAGCGCGTCGACCTCAGTCAAAGGAAGATACTACGAGCGTGGACGTCCGTTGAGTACAGATCTGCGAAAACTTGTTGTTACAGAACTTGAAGACTGTGGAGCTGACAAAGGAACAGGTCAAATCCCCAGAGGTGTTTTAACAGCTGTAAGCAAGACTTTCAAGTTGGATGAAAGGGGGGTGCAAAGGCTGTGGAAACGATATTGCGACTTTGATTCTGTGGAACCAAAGCCACACGGCGGCGGGAAAACAAAAAGGTTAGGAAGAGAAGACATTGAATTCATAGAGACTTTAAAACGTTGTCGACCATCTATACAATACAAGGAAATTCGCGACGAACTTTTACAGCATTCTTCTCTCACAGACGTCTCAATTTCTACGATAGGAAAAACAGTGAGAAATGAATTGAGTGGTGGTAGATGGACATTCAAAAAGATGACAACGCCATTACCAGATCGTTTTACTTTGCGAAATATGCAGTACACTCAAGTGTTCATTGATTTTGTCAGTCAACGTAACCGATTCACGCTAAAATTTATGGATGAAGCTGGCATTAAAGTGACAACAGGTCAACCTCTGTATGGACATTCATTGATTGGAACACCGTGCGTAGAAGTTTGCCGATACATGAAGTCACCGATGTACACATTGCAGTTGCTGGTTGGATATGACGGCGTGAAACATTATCGTGTGATTGATGGCGGCTCTGACACCAACGAATATGTCCATTTTATCCACGAAGCTGTGCAATCGTTCGGCGAGGATGGACAGCGTGCTTTGCAACAGGGTGACATTTTAATCTCTGACAATGCACCGATTCATCGCAACGAAGGTGAACTGATTCTATCCGACTGGCTTGACACCCTTGGAATTGAGTACAGTTTTACACCAACGTATTCCCCCGATTTGAACCCAGTTGAACACTGCTTCAGCAAGGTGAAGAAAATTTTGAAGGCAGAGAGATATCACCGTCTCCTCCATGCTAACTTACCCGTTGCCGTGTATGATGCCGTCCGGGAAATTACGTGCCAAAATACAGTGAATTTTTTCAGAAACACTGGGTGTGTAATGGCACAAAATGCACTGTCACAGTGTTGAGCACTGTGTGTAAAATAAACACAGTTGTTCTAGTCTATTTTGTAGCTGTCATGTATTTGAGAAAAGTGCCAAGGAAGTTTCATTTATCTGAGACAGGAGAGAAGGCAGCAAAAACATTTCATGTAGGAGTGTCAAGAATTTGCTGGTTGATAATATTCATAACGTTCCGATCAACTTGAGAGAAAAGGTTTGTTGTGTGCAAACTTGTTGATACAGTAGTGTAGATTGCTCTGGACATGCTATCGCTACAGACTGTATGATGAAAGGACTGTTGACGTGATTGCTGAAATAGCGAGAAGAAAAGTTTATTTTTGAATCGAATTTACTTGTTTCTTCTGAAAGTTCCAAAATCAAAATAAATACCCAAAAGAAAACTTTGATGATGTGTGTACATGTACAAGTAGTGAAAAAGTAAGCTTGCTGAGAATGTAGACTAGACAGTGTGTGGGAAACATTCGCCGCAGGTTGTAATCTGACACCACAGACTCAATTTGTTGCAAATGTTTACTTTTCTAATGATGAGCAACGTATAGACTTGTCGAGCTCTGCAAGGCAAACCGGACACTCAGTCAAATTCCACTGTATATATCTGTGACGTATTACGCTTGACGAGCGGTCTATCGCATGCAACTTGCGCTTGATGAATGACGTACTTTTCTCTATGTTCATGTTTTCTCAACTTCTCTCCTTTGACTTTTATGCCGCCGACAGGCGATCGGTTCGTTTTAGCATAAACATGATAAATGACTCCAGAAACGGTCTTCACCCACAGAAATGCTGTACAGAGTGAGGACGAACTATTGTCTCAGAAATGCTCGTAGTTTGATTAGTGTTAATCGGTTTTCAAGGCGCGTGAAGATCTAAAAAATGGCTGCTCACTGAATCCTCGTTACTCTAACCGTAATGAATCACAGCATGGAGCTGTTCTTTTTTATCTCCATGATCACAGACACCGCAAATGTACATCCACATACAAACGCAGATATTTTTGTCGTCAGCCAATATTGTTTTCCCCATATCACTCATCGGGCTCGCTTTCATTCCGCAGCCGTGAGTCGTTTCCGAGGTCGAATCGAATGCTGCCATAAACTTACACTGTAGTGTACGCTTGTCATGGAGGTAATTAGTCCAGGCGCTCGTGTAGACGGCATCGAGATGCCGTAGCAGTTCCGACAGTTAGGTCGAACAGTTACTACTCTATTTAAACCTTACAACTAATCAGTCAACAGATTATGCATAATCCCTTCCCTGGCACTCCCCAAGTTTATTTACTCATCAGCTACTGTGTAGATTGCGCTCTAAAAAGAGTACAACGCTCCCAAAATTCACCCTTTTTAGCCTCATTTCGACCGTTGACACTTATTTCAATGAGTGAATATACTGTTGAAGTTGAACACTTTGATTTCACTATCTGGTTTTAGTGTTTTGTCGGTTGAGTACATTGTTTATTGCCATTCAAAAGGAAAAACCGAACCAATTTACTAAATCGCCTTTTTCTCAGTTCGGCATTTTGTCACATTGCAGCACATTCAAAAGAGTTTAACTCGAGAACGCGTGAACGGAAGTTCACCAGATTTTCACAGACGTTTGTCAAGTAGGTTGTCTCCAAAACCGTGTCTCAGTTTTTTTATGAAGATTTTAAAGTCGAGTTATTGCTGCTTAATTAGGCGGCATTGAAAGACTAATCGGTGGATAAACTTTGACTCAACGATGTGAAAAACTAAGGCCTTTTTCAAAAATCTGAGACACGGTTTTGTAGCCAGTATTCTGAAGACCAATTGGCCCGTTAAACCACAAACAATAGCCCACACACACCTAAACAATAGCCCCTCTCCGCTCAGACTTAAACTTTTTTACGTGAGACCACCCATTTTCTTTACACTTTCACTAAGATCTTCAAAAAAAATCATCGCACACTAATTTTCTTGATAAAATAAAAATATTCATAGAAATAGCTTTCAGGTGATATATAATACTTGGGTAAAAGTACACATCTTGATGGCAAAATTCACGTTTGAAAATAGGTCGTCGCAAAGCGGAAAGCTACCTTAAATGAGTTTGCTTAAAGATTGAAAAAAAGCCTTACATTGGACGTCAGGTATGATATCATTTGGGCATTTCCATGGCGACGGTATGCTCTGGTGTTGTAATCTGCAACTAAACAGTCTCCCGTTGTCTTCCTTTTGTAGAATGTGATTAAAGATAATAGGCGAGGTACCGGCCGTGTTAGTGTCCTTGCCGTCACGTGACCAGACCAATCGTCCTGGAGGAGTGGCCTTGCCGTCAATACTGCAACGTAGTATAAAGGCACTACCAATAATTACTTCACCGTTGGGTCCCATTTTAGACAGAATTTCACATGACGGGTCGCCATCTTGAAAGACAAAGGATGACAAAATACTCGATTGTTAGTGATCACAAACTATCACACGCGGCGTCAATATCGAATATTGTCATCTATCATATAGGTTACGGCAGATCAACATCCATGCAAATCTGAGAAATGTATTTGTTTTGACTTTCGATGTGAATGTAAGCTTTTATTTCATCGTCTTCCACGGTGTCTTATGATGCCAAACAATGCCACGGCTTAATTAGACACAGTACAGAATTTTAACCAATAGATGCAAGCATATCTTTCCTTATACAATCGATGATATTTATTTTGGAGCAAGAAGTGTTAAGGGAGCTCTCGAATCGATAGAGATTGGTATTCGGAGTCACACAAAGATCTTGCCATCGATCAAGTCATAGAATCCCATAGGAATAGCCAATTATGCAAATGTTTAAACACCCACAACTTCATCAAAAGTGATATTGTAACATTAAATGGAGGCGGGTTTGGAACTTTGCTTAAAGGTTGCCAGGGACCCCAGAACCGATGTAAACACTGTATCTTGGGTACGTTGGCGATTGATGAAAGTTAAAACGTGTTTGTTACAATGAATATCGTAAAAAATAAAATTTGGAGCTATGTTGCTAGATATCATGCAAAAAGTGCATTGTTTGTAAACAGGAATATTGCACACGCGCAGTTTAAACGACCCTCTCCATATAAGAGAATGTGTAGGTAGGGATACACAGAAGTAAAGTATTAAACTTCATGGATACAGCAACGATCATTGTCGAGCTGTCACTACGATAGGGAGCAAAGAAGCAGTGAAATGGCAGACCGAGAGAAGACAATGTTTAATTTTCTCCCAGATAGTGAAGACTGACCGCTGTCTGTCTTTGCATTACAGCAGACATGAGGCTTACCTATAACCAAGACTTTTGAAAATACTGGTGCAACAGTCAATGAACTTGGAGGAGTACAGTACCAACGTCCCTCGTCATTCAGACTTGCTGATTTGATGACTAGGTCAACTTCACCTTTCGTAATATCACCTGTGACGTCACAGCAGTCGTCACGTGATATTCCAGCAAATGTTATCCTCTGCTCTTCATCATCGTGTCTCACAACTCTCCAATGAGGAGGAGTGCTACTGTATTCGTTTATGTTTGCTTTACAGCGCAGCGTCACTGGGTTTCCCACCCTAACCAGAGTATACGGCGTTGGTTTGTTTTCCCAGTAATTCTGACTCAGTGCTGGAATGAACGGTGATAGCCCTCTATATCATACTGGTATAGTTAGTTGTAGTAAAATGCTGTTTTACTGAGGAATGACAATGATATGCTGTTGTGTTATCATTTTACGGTGGCATGCGTATGGTATTTTTTTTTGGTGGTATGGTATACTGATATTTGAAATTCAAATGACAGTAAATCCTTTGTTATCTCTATGAAGAAAAGAAATTTTCGATTCGAAAAAGTATGACGGTGAAAGTTTTTCCCACATCAATAGTCATGACAATTTATTTATTCTCGCGATGGTTTCATTTATCGTGTCAAAACCGGGGTCGAATATATGCATGGTCACCCTTTAGTTCAGTAAATTTAAACATGTCAAACAGTATAAGTAGTATCTCGTATCAAACAAATTCATGAAAATGGCCGACTTTGTCCCTTTAAGATGAGTCACACAAGTGGTAGACCAGAAAAGAATTGTAAACGTTTAACAGTCCAAATGTTTGTTCCGGGGCGCATTCAACCTTTACAACGTACCCAACAGCACATGATTATTTTTCTTTATAGTGACATGGTTAGACAAGAAAGGATCACAATTTGTTTAGTGAAACAGAATCTTTAGATCCGTAGTTGATAAGACATACGTATTATATACACGTAGCTTGATTACCATTGCGGAAAAACTACATTTTAAGTGGTCATTTCAGATCTGTATGATGAATGCCAGTATGAAATGTTTCAACTGCTATGAACTCATCTCGTCGAGAAATTTGGAAATGACACAAAATAAAGCAATAACTTAAATTACATACCAGACCCAGCCATTGCAATTGTAATCAGTAAAATAAGGAATATCTTCTGTTTCATTGTCATCCACAGTTTCTCCAATCTCTCTGAGAATGATGGAAAGACTACAAAATGGGAATAAATGAAATAATTAACCCAAAATAAAGCATTATTCGGGAACAAATTAGTAATAATCAAAGTCACAATGTAAATTCAAGTAACCTTATACAACTTGATCTATTTCTGTCGTATAATATTTCAACCTCCAGTAACTTAAAGTAAAATTTTACTTCACGAGACGCCGAAAATTTGCTGAGGAAATTCCGATAAATTTTATGATTATTTTGGCAAAATACACTCATAAAAATCTCCGTTCGTAATAGTGAGTCAGCATTCAGTAATTAGTCTCATTTCCCAAAAACGTGTATACATGTATGAAGCAGAACTCATTTTCCATTACTATTATGTCACTTAATGTTACAACCTACTTTGAACATTGAATTGTTGTCTCTGTTGTGTAACTTCCAGCTAATAATCTTATTTGTTTGTCTTTAATGTACTCTCAAAAAAGTCTTCCTGGCTTTCCAATTACTTGTGTTTTCATTATAAAAGTTCTATCGAAAATTTGTACACTATTAAAGATGTCATCTTTGAATATCAAGTCTTTCTTGCCTGTTTTGAAGAGTGGACCAGTATTTTCCTTTCTGTGTCAAGATACAAAAATATGCGGTTGACTCAATAAAACTGTACGTAATGTGATGTTATGGGCTGAGAGGAACGCACGAAAAACCAAAGCGTTAGATATGTCACATAGACAAGAGATAGTTTATTTCTTATCAGTTGAAATCATCTTTAAAATATGGGTAATTATATCATAGCATGTATATTGATGGCGCATATACAGCGATCTGATTGGTCGAGACGCGAAAAGAACCGTCACGGTGGTATATATATATATATATATATATATATATATATATATATATATATATATGTATTGGCGATATACCACGGCTGGCATACGCGCGAGCTCTCAGCTTGAGCAAAATCCGTTTTTTGATGTTCCACGCCAGAATTTCAATATACTGTTTGATATAAAATAGCAATAAATCACACTCGATTTTGACCAGTTCACTTCATGTATGCACTCGCTATCGCTCGTGCATGTATGTCGTGAACTGGTCAAAATTTCGTGGTATACTATCGTGGGTGTGCTTAATTGCTTAAATATCTCCACGATCAGTGGCTGAGAGGAAAAATCGCCGGGTGTGCTTAATTGCTAAAATATCTCCACGATCAGTGGCTGAGAGGCAAAACTCAACAGTCTTGTAGAAGTAATGACATCATTCTTCTTGTACAGTGTCGGTTGTATACCATGAATTCGTTTGCAATACTCTGTACGTTTCAACTTTATATAAACCAGGAGCTAATAATTAACTTTTCCATATCAAACAAACACGAAGGTCTATAAATACAACCTGACGACATTACATCAGTATGTAACGCATATTTTAGTTTCTATACGTACAAGTGTAGCGGAACTCGTGATGTGATAGATCGTCGTATTCAGCGAGTTGAGAAATATAATGACATTTAGGAATATAAAGCTTTCAAACTGTGTGTTTGTTTTACATAGTGCGCAGCAGCATAGCTATATCTTGTGGTTTGTCGGAATAGATAGCACTGGATGTATTTTGCTGAAGTGATTCTAAACCTAGCTCTGCGTGGCAGGGCTGTGTGTTACCGGCGGTATACACACAGTCCTGCCACGCAGAACTAATTCTAAAACGTGAATACCAACAACGATTAATGTAGATCTGCTCGCAAAATTCCTATAAACCTCTGGAATAAAGACAATCCTCTACCACCGCTAAGAATTTGCCATGATTTGAATTCAGTGGATGAAGTGAATGATGGAAAATTTGTTTGTTGGAATAGCGGCCAAATTTTTGTAATTTGCCACTTATTTTACGGTCAATTTTTCTTGTTTAAAACGTATTGGCAAAATTAGTAACCTTTAACGCCTCGTTTCCATCGCCTATGCTTTCGCTTAACTACTACTATTCTTACAAGTAAGTGCCTACTATATCGCCGAATTTATCTGGCATGTCGATGTAAAAGGTCAAGGTCATTTGATGTCATAAAAACTCGCGTATTCTTACCTGCAAATGTAGATGTGACGTTAGAATGCTGTACCAGTCAGTGTAAAGTACAACTTCAAATTGCTATGCGCATGACCAATAATTTAAATTGGCCTATTTGCCGGAACTATGTAGGAGAGTTTTATGGTTTCATGAAATATCAGCGATGAAGGAAGGATCGCCATACTTCCAGGAAAGGATTCCATTGGCTTGGATAGGCGTTGGTAACAGCAATAAGGCCGCTCATGCAAAAACTATTCGTAAGCGTTTTTTGGTGGACTGGCGGGCATTTTACCAGTCAATGATGACATTGATATCAAATGTTTAAAGTTCAAAAGAAACAAGCATTCTCCACGCTGTAATATTTAAATGTTTCACTTGTTCTAATACCATCGAAGACACTGTTGGGAGCAGAGTTTGAAACTTTTGGCGAAAAGGATGCATGGAGATTCCCGATGGGTAGAGGGGACCTACAGGGCGACAGGGGATATTTTCAAGTCTAAGAGAAAGGGTATACTTTGTGTCATTCGCCCCCAATATTCTCTCTTCATAATTTCTATTTAGTTCCAAATACTGTCGCGTAAATGTACAAACAAGCTATACAACGAGGATAAATGTATTTTATATATTCAGATAAATAATCTCACGAATTAACGTTTCAGATAGTGTCTCCCTTGTACATGTAGGTATGTCTCTTATGAAGGGGATTAAGTGATAGCGCAAGAGACGAAGAGAACGATCTTGTCGAAGCTTAGGATCTGTAACTTTACTTTACTTTGGGCGTGGCGTTAACCGTACAGTAAATACCATAAATGAATTCATCCAATCATAAGCATCAATACAATTATTGAAATAATCATACATACAATTTGTTATTCATCATTGACACATCATCGCGTGAAATTGTCATATTCGTTTCATAAAGTGTAGACCACCTTCATCTTCTAAAGATAATTTAAATGTATGTTGTTTCCGTCAAATACTTTCAAAAACACTCGGAAAACACCTGCTATCTTTCTGGAAAGTTTCAGTTTCGTATGCAAATCAACTTACAATTGAGACCCTGTTGTTATTACATTGATAATATCAGTGTCGACAACCGCTAGATGTATGAACGTTTGTGTAAAATATTTGAGAAAATCTCAGTAAGAAGAGTTACATTGTGACACTACATCTTTTAGAACGATAAATAAAGTTACCACTTTTCAAATGCCATAGTTTAAATCTCAAATCCTAAAATGTACAAATAATACACAATAATAATGGCTCACGGTAACTCACACAGCATATCTTATCAAAGAGATAGTCTGCGTGCTGCAGAAATTATTGTACTGCACTGTCTCTGGTTTTGATTTTCGAGACGAAACTTATGGTACACACTAGAAATAGGTTTTCCTATCCAGTGCAGCCATCGGTGTTTGAAAGAAGAGACATGAAAATAACATAAATTATGAAATTACTGAAAGAAATGGCATCAACTCTTACTTTGCCATCCAACATCACCGGTTACATTATAAGTTTAATATTCATTTGAAGTTACCTACACTTTGCAATATTCAAAGTGGTCTGCCTGCAACCAACGGTGAATAGCTCAAAATTATCTAAAATAAAACATATTATAAGTGTAAACGAATTAAAAATTACACATTTCAGCTCAATGTGAGGTACCGTGAAATGTTTAGTAGTACTCAAAACAACTTCCACACGACAATCTTTTAGTGCTTTGTCTTGTACAATGTCCTAGCTTTTTAATAGGGTGATTTGCTGCAAACAAATTCGTATGTATATGTGTGACCTAAATGATGTCTCACTTAATATCAGTTCCTCACCGACGAGCTGAGAATGCTGCCCTTACTGTATGTATCTAACGACGAAACGCAAGGTGCAATAGATCCAATACGCAAAGATGATACCTGGCGTAGTTTGACCCTTACATCACCCCTGTAGAGTCACAGCGCTCTGAGAGAACAGTAATTCAAAATTCGAAAAAGAAATCAACACTTGACAGAAGGCCAAAAAAATATACAGAACAGGCACAAGCGCATAAATTACAATAGAAAGAGTACAATTACATTAATATTCACTATTAATATTGTTCACTATTAATATTATAAGGTTATTAGATCGGTCAAGGCTCGACGAAAATTACTTCGCACTTCCATGAACGTCATGAATGTCGCTCCAACGTTTGACGGACTTCGGAAATATATATTCAATCATTTACTCAAGCTGTGTGTGGGAATGCTTTTTATGCAAAATTTGTTCCTGAAAGAAGATGAAAAAAAAACCGCACCAAAATTACCTCGTCATCTCGTCATAATATATACCACCTACTAAAACGTAGACAAGTGAGCTATCTATCTTCTTATGCACCCGAGGCGTTTTGATTAAAAGAAATGTTAGCGAGTGTGTGATATTCATGGCTAGAAATTTTTTGCGAAGTCTTACGAAAACGCCCGACAGCACATACGGAAACGTCTATTGATCTGAACACTCACCTCTTCAGAGTTATTCAGGTCATGCAATGTTTTCAATAACATTGAAAATGTTGGTCGACTTCTTGGATCGGTCTTAGAACATGAAAGTATCGTTTCATACCTGATGACGAAATCAAAATGGTTAATGCGTACGTCATTCATACTTCAGGAAATATAGGTATTTGGCAAGAATGTCTTCGGAAGTAATTTAATATAAAGTATATTGAATCAATGTGTCAAATACGCTACTGCATAGGTCTGATTGGACGAGAGCTAAGGTTCTCCGTGGTAAAATAGTAACATACGAATACTTGGATACATCCCTAAACAGTCGATTTGCGTTCATTTCGCTCCATCAAGCAATTGCTTTGAAGGCGAGCTCTATATTTTGTGCTTTGTACCTAAACTTTGTGTATAAGTGCCCGAAGCATAGATTTTTCTGTAATGTTAAATGCATACTAGAATCATAAGGTTCAACCCCGAAGAAAAGCATAGTTTTCAAACGTACCAAAATTCTATTTATTACAGGCAGTTCAATCCTCAGATATATCGACATAATGAACACGGACATCATACATCTGAATCATTGTAAGTTTATATGTATACTTACAAGAGTTCACCACAATTGTCTGGCTCTTTCATACGGCGACCGCCTTTCAAAGCACTAATGAGTTCTATCTTCTTCATATCCATATACGGTGTGTCTCCTTTGAAAAAAGGTGACGGATAATATAATTTACATACATAGTACATACACACTTGTGTGGTGGCAGTTCGTTTGAGCTTTTGAATCAAAGTAATAACGATCAGATGTCCTCATTTATCACGTCACAGATTGTTTGTTATATTTTGGTCGAAGACAGGCTAAGTAACATTGGCCGGCTCATAGACTGAATTGCATTCTAAAGTGGATTTAAAAGCTCTGACCTTGGGTGATGATTTCGTAGAGAACCACACCAAACGACCAAACATCGCTTTCAAATGTAAATTCCTTTTGTGTCAACGATTCAAGCGCCATCCACCGGTAGGGCAGGCAATTCTGTGCGGAAAGGATTGAGTAATTAGTACCCCTCCCCTTCTATCTACCACGTCAATCACTATATTTATAGGGCCGTGGTGCAAATATTAGTATGGTATTTTTTTCTCTTTTATACAATGCCACTTTAGGTCTAAATCACTTAGATACAGATTAATGAGAATACAAAATCGTACGCGTTGAAAATCACGTGTTGGTAGAATGATTAATGATTTTTGAGGATGTCATTTGTTTTGAACCACACGTACACTTGCACACGTATTGAACGTAAAACATATACTCAACATCTAAACTTTTGCTGACACTGCCTTTGTAGAAAATACAAACTCTTCTTATTCTTCACCGTAAATGCTCGTGAGCCGAGTCAGAGGTCTTGGACAAAGCTGTGTAATGACGAGTTGTAAGATTTTCGGAGTCTGAATAACCTAATCGAGGTTCAATGTTTTTATGACGTAATGTACAATGAAATATCGGAACAATTGCAGAACACAGGACCACTCTGTCTGCTAGAAATCAGTGCTTCTGTCATGGTGTTGTCAGGGCTAATAGAAACATACCTACTAGGATAATTGTGAGTTGTACAAATAGATCAGCGCAGGACCAAAATTTATCAATCTTGCCACAGTGACTTAAACTATAGCTTACCTTGTTCATTTCAAAGAAGTCATGGTCACTCACAACATCGCTGGCATAACTGAAACCTGATATTTTACAAGTTTTACCTTCGTATACGAGGACGTGCTTGGCTGCCAGGTATCGGTGAATCACCTGAATCAAATCAATTTGATTTAGGATTTATGAAAAGTTGATAGAATGTGTTAAAATAATCAACTTTGACAATTTAAACACACACATCAGTATTTCACTCTTATTGACTGATTAACACGAGATGAGTACACAGCATCTGATATTTTCTTGGCGTTGGATCAAAATCGATTTAGTAATGGTACGAATAGTATCATTATCGAAGACCTTAGATACGTTCGCATATTCAAGTTATTGGCATGATCATATTTTATCACTTCTGTCATTCGAAGTGACAAGGGGGCTTTGATGGGAAAGTTAGAAATTCTGTATGCTTAAAGACATAAACAGTTATGTAAAATTAGTGTGATTAAAGAAGTTAATAATTGATCTTTGAATGTCAAGATAGAGATAGGGTTTTGCATGTCTAGATTTCCTCCCCTGAGCTAAGTATGTAACGACAGTATATTGTGTTCTATTTCAAAATACAAGGTCAAATGATTTACTAAATGCTGTCTGAAAGTTGGACTTTGTGAGTCTATATGTGTCCGTAATTTCGAAGCGGTAGGAATTTCGTGTTTTATTGTGCAAAACAAACAATAAGGTGCTTCATCAACTAGGCATAGTTAGCTCTTCGTTGGCCAGATGTGTGTAATTGGCGGAAATAAATAAATCATGTTGTAAAATATATCGTACCTTATTTTCTGCAAGATATTCCATTCCTTTGGCAACGTCAATTGCAAACGACAGCAAATGATTTTGTGAAAATCCACCCGTAGCATTCTCTGACTGTTTGCGATGTTCAGTGAGAAATGTCTTTAGGTCACCATGGGGTGCGTATTCCGTTATCAGATACACAGGGTCTGAAATTTCAAGATAGTATCAATAACTTAAATTACTCCCATTGCAAAACACAACATTAGACTAATTCTTGTTCGCCCTTTCACATTGAGTTACAGAAAAATGTGTACCACAGACCGTCAAAGATTGGTATAGAAAGCTTTGAAATTGTGTAGCAACTTACCTTGGCGAGTACAACATCCTAGTAACTTTGTAACGTTTCTATTGGAGGAAAGACGTTTCAATAACTTGATTTCCTTCAGCAGGTTTCCTCTCAGAATGTTAGCTCGTGTTTGATCCGAATCTGCGTGTGACAACAAAATAATAGAGATTGTGTCTCAGAAGAAACGAACGATTTAATTACGGCTCCGATTTATTTTTCTTTCGATAGTGATAAGCTGACTTGATCAGCTTGCAGTCATGTTGAACACAGAGCAATACTTAACATTTTGCTGAGTTTAAATCGATCTCACATCCCTATCATTTTCAAAGTGAATGAATCGTAACGGCTACATCGTTGAACATTTTGAGGGTCCTAATCTAGTACGGATATGAAGCCTTCAGTAATTATAAAGAGGTAGCTCGGAGAATCAGAAAAAATCTTTAAAAAACACGAAAACACGAGTGTCACCATTTACAAACCCGTTTCAGAGTCACAATTGAACAACTTGAAGCTAAATCGAATTCTAAATAGCTGTGCAACATTTCAATATACCGACACGAAGTCACACATTGATATCGATGGGTAAGCTTAAGGTCCTGTGCAAACCGTCATCAAATCGATCACCCTTGCAAGTAGTTGAGGGGGAGGACATGTAAGTTGGGAAACGGGAATAGTCACATCTTTGAAGCGAAAACGGGTGTAGGTTGACATTTAGGAGGGACTCCTGCATGCCCAAGTTCCCTCCAGCCCAGCCCCTCCAATTGTGGTTATGTAAAAAGAAGCGTAATATTGTGCCATACTCTCCAAGGTATTTCAAGCTCGAAAGTGGTCATAATATTACACTGACAGTTCGTTGAATCTCTCATAAATTCATACTCACCATTCACCATTTTAATCGCAACTTGAGTGGTCCCGTCCTTTCCATTGATGTACCAAGCCATCGCCTTGACGATTTTATAAAATCTACCGATATGAATATCATCACCGACATGTAAGCGATCGTGTGTGAATTCAAAGACTAATTTTCCGGGAGCCATGTAGATCTTTCTGCAATCCCTGTCCGTTTGGGGGTTTTCATAAATGTTGGCGTTAACCTGAAGGAAATATAATGATTAAGACAATAAATATACAAATTATGTCGGAAATCAATGTGACCATACATGAAATAATGAAATAGTTTAATGTCTTCCTTCACTCAGACTTTCTTATTTCTCTGCCGAGGACGTCACATTATAATGTGCAGTCAGGTTCTAGATACACTTGGATGATGGATGTCAACATCTGATAAATAATAATGGCTCGCTCTGTTCAATGCCACAGTTGTAAGACTAGCTCGGTATAGTATACTGCAACGTTCGTGCAGATGACTGAAGTCGCAAAAACACCATTTGTTCACCGAAATCTCTCTCAAGTTTTCTTTTCTGTATAATATTAACAAGAATAAACCAAACTTGGACATTTTCCAGTTCAAATTAGTAGTCTTATACAACCGTTTCCAATCCGTCATATCACAAGTTTGCTGCGTCTAAGTCCATCTGATAATATATATATATGTATATATATATATATATATATATATATATATATATATATATATATATATATATATATATATATATATATATATATATATATATATATGAATTCGTATGAATTCGTATATTTTTCTACGACAATTCATAGCTAAGTTACGAAGAAAATTTTCAGGCAAAACGTTCAATATACTCACCCTATCCGACGCTGTCTCAATTTCGCTATCAGAAATGTCATCATACTCTGTACAACTACGCAACGCCGGTCTGTCTTCGTCACACACACGACTCTCTATCCTACTCTCTGAAGCTGCAGGAATGTCTTCAAGTTGGATTCTGTTATTTAAGCTTTGCCCTACCCTTTCTGGTATTTCTTCATATATCGCTACATAAATCAGAGCCAAGTTAGAATTGAAGATTACGCCCCGAGAACCAATAATTGGCCACGTTAACCAAAATTTAAAAAGAAAAAAGCGAAAAAACACAAAACAAAACGAAACAAACGAGACTGAATTTCACTCCAACTATTTCTCACAGCTTCATAATGAGTACAAGTACTACTTACTTGACCTCTTTATTCTTCGAACAACAAGGACAATTACCACTATAACACAGACAACTACGATCCCAATTGTTGCCACACGATATAAACTGTATTGGAATTACCACTGCTTGGAATACCGTCTGATGTGTGAGATTCTGTGGTGCAAACAGAAAAGGTTATCGAGTTGGTGAAGTATATAAAAACTTCATGGTATCTTTGTCATTTATATTTGAATCAGTGTTGAAGTTACTGTATCGAGATAATATATTGAATATCATACCCCAGTAGGTGTATCATGTTATTTACCTAAATTGTTAGTGTAAATACAGAAACAGCGGATAATTTTCTTATCAATTATTTCTGAAAACTACCACTTGTCTCCGACCGCGCCTCGCTCCTTGTGACATATCTAAATATATCACAGTACTTAGTTGTAACCACCTTATTAAATTGTAGCATTGTTGTTGTAGTTGTAATAACACGCTATATTAATATGCATTTCTTTGATGATTACGTTCCACTGTCTGTTCATCTTCTTTTGAATGTAACGTCAAATATTCTTCGCCATAAGAACTGCCTCAATTTTCAACTCAATTCCTCTTTGTGTTTTATCGGTCTTTGATCCTTCAGATAAACAAATAAATTAATTAATAAAAAATTCTGTAGAACAAAATACAGTGAACAATACCTGCTGAACGCCATACTATGACGTCACTCCTTCGTTCACCGAAGGTGTTGAAGCTCACTACTGTTATATTGTACGCCTTCTCTGGCTTTAAACCACCGATGGTGGCGATGTTATCAGAAGACGAATCGGTGACCTTGACGTAGCCGTCGGGTAATTCCGTGTACTCAACGTAGAACATCTGCTCGTCTCCACCGTCGAAGCCTCGTTCCCAGGTTATGACTATTATGTCAGCAGCGGTCGTGATGTTGATGTTGGTAACTTTGTCCGGGGTGGCTGTAAAACGATTGAAAAACATGTCTTGCAATAGTTGGTATTTGCATCGATTGTGGTACACGTATTTCCTAGCAATACATTAAAAGTTGAGAGTGACTGTAAACAGATAGAAGTTGAGAACAGTTTTCACATCCCCTCCAAACATCAATTTTCTTCAAAATTCGTAGATGCAGTCAATTTCACAATGTCTTGAAATCGATTGTTTGGTCGCCCTCGTTTACAGCAGACACTAACAAGAAGTCTTTACACTTACATTTCCGTTTCAGAGAGATTAGGAAAGCGACTCGTCCATACAGGTTACGAGCCTCGCAGATGTATCGACCATAGCTATTGGCAGTTACGGTTCCAATCCGGAGTGTCGCTGACGTTGAGGGCTTTGATTTGGATCTATTCACAGTTTGCAAGTAGAGGCTACTGTTTGTAACAACCGAGCCGCTGTTGTCAAACCACGTGACATTTGCTGGTGGGTTGCTATCAGTTTCACAATGCAGTAGGACAGACTCGCCTTCATTTGCTGCGACTTGCCCATTCTTCTTTTCATTCAAAACCAATGGTTTATCTGCAAGTAGAAATATCAGATTGTTGCTTCACACAATTACAGATACATTACCTGCATTTCTCTGTTTTCCATGGTCACTCTTCGTTCTTTCCTTTTCTCCAAGTGGCTGTTTTAACCCCAACTATCTGCATGCTAAATATTTTGTTAACTAATCACTAGCCCTTTCATCTCCTCATTTCTTGCCATTACTTTTCTTTCTGGTAAGATGTCAAATTTTCATCAACTCGTTGACTCTTACACGGTCAGTACTTACAGTAGACGTTGATTGGCATCGCGTAGGACTCGATGGCCTCCGAAGGGAATTCTGGGTTAATCGCAGCACAGTTGATTGGAACAGAATTGTCCTGTAGAGTTGTGGTGATGTGTAATTCTTGCTTTGATATAAAACCATTGTATTCACTTTCCTCTTCAACGATCCCACTGATGTTGATATTTTTTTCTGTCGCATCTATGGGTACTCCGTTCCTATACCATACTATCGAAGATGCCGGGTAACTGCTGCTTGTAGTGCACACAAAGGTCAGAGTTTCGCCAACTCTTACAGGTGATGTCACAGAAATCGTGACTTGGACAGGTTTGACTGTTTTCCAAAATAGAAAGAAATAAAACTAAAATAGCAAATGTGGTTCTTGCAATTCTGCGATATAGGCTTTATATGCATACTATTACAAAGTGATAACCACATCAAGTAACGAAGGGCAGGCTCTGCGTTCAGTCTGTGACAAAACATCTTGATGATATGCAAGTTTTGGGCTTTCTGATTCTTATCTTAATATTGTACGAACCTCATATTCTTCTTTAGTGAGCAACTTGGATGTTGTCCTCGACGGCAGGGGTCTCTGACAAAATCTCCATCTTTCAATGTGTATTGAGTCATGAATATCAGAATGTTTTGATAACTTTATGATAATAAAATTGACCACTTATAACTTGATCATAATGGCTACGGAGTCCATTCATTTCCCCCCCGGAGGGGGGGGGGTTGTGTTATAAGAAACACATCACTATTTCCAACTGCTTTCGCAAGCGGAAATAGCGAGTGTGTCTTGTAAGACACAGCGAAGAATTGTTGTAAGGGCGCTGTAACAATAAAGAGTTTATTGTACAAGATTTCACATGCTCAATTTATTCAGTGCTTCAGTTTTTATGAGTCATAGTGCATGCATGTGTCATAATCTTCCAATTGGCGCACAGAATAGTAATATTTCACGCTCAAATACATTAGCGTTCTTTGACACGAGTGATCAAGTTGCAACTTTTCTTTGTTCGGACTCTAACAATGCTGGCGCCACGAAATACCAGCACAATATCGACAACATGATCTCGCTCATTTACACATTTAAAAGAATTACCCGGTAACTTATTGTTCTCATGGAGGTATTCTGCTTACTACCCTCATGTTCTATTGTGTTTCAATCGATCGTAATATTGAGTCGTTGTTATCATTTTAATTTATTCATGGCGTGGGTTTGAAACAAAAGAATTGTAGCAAGCCACGCACGGGCAAGTGATAATTTCTACTTTTGTAATCCTTTCTAATGTCGGTAAATCAAAGCATTTTCTTATTATATTCTTTATGGCGTCGGCATCCGACATAGCCAAGATATTGTATAAATAGACTTTAACTCAGAGACTGGAGGACTGGCAGCTGAACTTGGACCACGGTCACTCTCTAGTGGAGTGACCGACACGAGGACCGATAACCACGGTCACTCTCTTGTGGAGTGACCGAGACAGGACATTCACAGTTATGGTTCCGTATTCAATAAATAAGTTCCAGTTGTACATCAGCACTCGTCGTCAATTCAAGCTTCTTTCCTTTTACGTTATGACATGGTGGAGATACCAAACCCGGTGCGAAGACTGACTTTGGGTCGTCAGTCACCTCTCGTCGCCAAGCGAGAAGCTCTACGATCAATTCCCCGAAGCACGAAAGTCACCATTGCCAAGCCGACCACTTTGCCGACAAGCGAGTCCCCCGTGTGAGTAAATCCTCTACGATCCGCTCTCAAGAAACAATCAACTTGAAGATTCACATCGAACAATTCCCCGATGAAGGACGTCTTGAAGACGAGGAACTCTTCCTGTGACGAGGAAACGGGCCACCCATAATCAACGATCAACAACAACCATGCAGTGATTCTATGATGCGATCAGTAAGTTTGAAATTTAGAATGATAGGTTTGTTTAAATGATTGTATTTTCGATTAATGTGAAGACTAGAATATGCTCTCTGATTTCTTTTTAATTTTAAAAGGGCTCGTTAATCGCATATCTACGACAAAGTAACACATAGCAAATCCTCGAGCCTACTACACACGCGGGATGGAATACTTAAATATTATAACGCAATTCAAGCGGGTTGGGAAAGAAAGAAATGTTTGAGTACGATTCTTGGCTTTCAATCTTTCGATTATATTGCCATTTCGAAACTTGCGTTTGTATGCAATCACTGTGAGAACATTTCAAACGACGAGATCGCTGAATAGAATTACTGAAAGGAAATTAACCAACCTCGGTAACTCTACAAACCAAACAGTTTTGACAGAACAACGACCAATTGAAACGAACTATACAAGCGCCAGGAAAAGAAACTGAACTCAAGCTACCAAAAGAAGTAAAAGATTACCTTACGGACAAAAACGTAAAGACATTTTCTTTGTGCGCTAAGAACAAATAACCATGAGAATAAAATAACTGACTAAAGAAACAAGGACTCGAAATGAACGAACAAAAAAATACAAAAACATTTTACTTTACTGTTTTATTTTAAAGAACGTACTTTACAAAAACATTTTTACCTGCATTTGTTATAACTGTGACGTTTCTTAAGTGTTTTTATCAGCTGTTGAGTGACACATTGACATTTGCTATGATTTTATCGTGTGAGATCTCGTAGTGTGCGGGGTAACGGCCGGCTCCATCATACTGCCTGATGTCACACCCTCAGAAGCAAAATTCTTTGTTTCACGATTCAGTATGATATCATTATAGGAACTTCGTCTACATTATGTTGTATTGTATATTGTTTCTTCGACATTCTAGTTTCCATTGTGTAGTTCTTTTAATGTTGCATCTCAATGTTAACTCGTGCCTTCAGTTATGCAAATTACCCTTTGTATGAAATTCAATTGTTTTACTTTCGCTGAATGCCAAAATCTGAAAACGTTCATTTTTTGTTTCCCTCAAAACTTTAACAGTGTTAGGTCCAACAAAATATCATTTCATACACTTTAAATCATACGTTTCCGTACGAATGATGATCTATTTGAAGGCCATTTTTTCAAAGATTTTTGGAACACCAATGCTTAGTCTCTATTTCCGTTTTACGCTACGCCAGCGTGTTTTTCTTGTTAGTAAGATTTACAAACAGGCTTTATTTATTATTATGCTGACGGCAAACCAAGAGATGGTCAAAAGAAGACGCACAAAGTCCGCCATCCGAATGCCTACACGCTCTTTACTATTATTCTTCGAGGCCAACGAGCCCAATTATTACCCGCCAAAGACGCGAGGATTATTTTTAAGGTTAATAGCGATCATGCATTTTATGATTATAAATCACACGTGTTTCAGACTTTCTTCAAAGAAATGTAGTACTTTGTCATATTCTCAACTCAGAGGGAACGGACGTATTATTTTGAAAATGAGGTCATTTTCTATTTCGAAATTGGCCCATGTCATAATCTTCCAAATTGGCGCACAGAATAGTAATATTTCACGCTCAAAATACATTTGCGTTCTGGGACGCGAATGATCAAGCTGACGTTTCTTTGTTTGGACTCTAACAATGCTGGCGCCACGAAATACCAGCACAGTATCGACGACATGATCTCACTCATTTACACATTTACAAGAATTACCCAGTAACATATTTTCTCATGGAGGTATTCTGCGTACTACCCCATGTTCTGATGTGTTTCAACCAATCGTAATATTGAGCCGTTGTTATCATTTTAATTTATTCATGGCGTGGTTTTGAAACAAAAGAATTGTAGCAAGCCACGCACGGGCAAGTGATAATTTCTACTTTTGTAATCCTTTCTAATGTCGGTAAATCAAAGCATTTTCTTATTATATTCTTTATGACGTCGGCATCCGACATAGCCAAGATATTGTATAAATAGACACACTAACTCAGAGGACTTAACTTGGACCACGGTCACTCTCTAGTGGAGTGACCGACACGAGGACCGATAACCACGGTCACTCTCTTGTGGAGTGACCGAGACAGGACATTCACAGTTATGGTTCCGTATTCAATAAATAAGTTCCAGTTGTACATCAGCACTCGTCGTCAGATCCAGCTTCTTTTCCTGTAAGTTACGACATGTCATAATCTTCCAAATTGGCGCACAGAATAGTAATATTTCACGCTCAAAATACATTAGCGTTCTTGGACGCGAGTGATCAAGCTGATGTTTCTTTGTTTGGACTCTAACAATGCTGGCGCCACGAAATACCAGCACAGTATCGACGACATGATCTCACTCATTTACACATTTACAAGAATTACCCAGTAACTTATTTTCTCATGGAGGTATTCTGCGTACTACCCTCATGTTCTATTGCTCTGTGATTTCTTTTTAATTTTTAAAGGGCTCGTTAATCGCATATCTACGACAAAGTAACACATAGCAAATCTTCGAGCCTACTACACACGCGGGATGGAATACTTAAATATTATAACGCAATTCAAGCGGGTTGGGAAAGAAGGAAATTTTTGAGTACGATTCTTGGCTTTCGATTTTTCGATTATATTGCCATTTCGAAACTTGCGTTTGTATGCAATCACTGTGAGAACATTTTCAAACGACGAGATCGCTGAATAGAATTACTGAAAGGAAATTTACCAACCTCGGTAACTCTACAAACCAAACAGTTTTGACAGAACAACGACCAATTGAAACGGACTATACAAGCGCCAGGAAAAGAAACTGAACTCAAGCTACCCAAAGAAGTAAAAGATTACCTTACGGACAAAAACGTAAAGACATTTTCTTTGTGCGCTAAGAACAAATAACCATGAGAATAAAATAACTGACTAAAGAAACTAGGACTCAAAATGAACGAACAAAAAATACAAAAACATTTACTTTACTGTTTTTTTTAAAGAACGTACTTTACAAAACGTTTTTACCTGCATTTTTCTTATAACTGTGACTTTTCTTAAGTGTTTTTATCACCTGTTGAGTGACACATTGACATTTGCTGTGATTTTATTGTGCGAGATCTCGTAGTGTGCGGGGTAACGGCCGGCTCCATCATACTGCCTGATGTCACACCCTCAGAAGCAAAATACTGTGTTTCACGATTCAGTATGATATCGCAATAGGAATTTTATCTACATTATGTTGTATGTATATTTTTTCTTTCATTTTTAGTTACCGTTGTGTATTTTTTTAATGTTGCATCTCGATGTTAACTCGTGCCTTTAGTTATGCAAATTACCCTTTGTATGAAATTCAATTGTTTTACTTTCGCTGAATGCCCAAATCTGAAAACGTTCTTTTTTTGCTTCTCTCAAAACTTTAACAGTGTTTAGTCCAACAAAATATCATTTCATACACTCTAAATCACACGTTTCCGTACGACTGAGGATCTATTTAAAAGCCATTTTTGCAAAGATTTTTGGAACACCAATGCTTGGTCTCTATTTCCGTTTTACGCTACGCCAGCGTGTTTTTCTTGCTAGTAAGATTTACGAACAGGCTTTATTTATTATAATGCTGACGGCACACCAAGAGATGGTCACAAGAAGACGCACAAAGTCCGCCATCCGAATGCCTACACGCTCTTTACTATTATTCTTCGAGGCCAAACGAGCCCAATTATTACCCGCCAAAGACGCGAGGATTATTTTTAAGGTTAATAGCGATCATGCATTTTATGATTATAAATCACACGTGTTTCAGACTTTCTTTTGAAGAAATGTACTTTGTCAAATTCGAAACTCAGAGGGAACGGACGTGTTATTTTGAAAATGAGGTCATTTTCTATTTCGAAATTGGCCCATGTCATAATCTTCCAAATTGGCGCACAGAATAGTAATATTTCACGCTCAAAATACATTAGCGTTCTTGGACGCGAGTGATCAAGCTGATGTTTCTTTGTTTGGACTCTAACAATGCTGGCGCCACGAAATACCAGCACAGTATCGACGACATGATCTCACTCATTTACACATTTACAAGAATTACCCAGTAACTTATTTTCTCATGGAGGTATTCTGCGTACTACCCTCATGTTCTATTGTGTTTCAAGCAATCGTAATATTGAGCCGTTGTTATCATTTTAATTTATTCATAGCGTGGGTTTGAAACAAAAGAATTGTAGCAAGCCACGCACGGGCAAGTGATAATTTCTACTTTTGTATCCTTTCTAATGTCGGTAAATCAAAGCATTTTCTTATTATATTCTTTATGGCGTCGGCATCCGACATAGCCAAGATATTGTATAAATAGACTTTAACTCAGAGACTGGAGGACTGGCAGCTGAACTTGGACCACGGTCACTCTCTAGTGGAGTGACCGACACGAGGACCGATAACCACGGTCACTCTCTTGTGGAGTGACCGAGACAGGACATTCACAGTTATGGTTCCGTATTCAATAAATAAGTTCCAGTTGTACATCAGCACTCGTCGTCAATTCAAGCTTCTTTCCTTTTACGTTATGACACATGTACCTATAATTCACCGTACGAGTTCTCATCGCCGGTGATAGACATATTCTTCACGGAAATAAATCTGTATATTGTGCACTTCAATGATCTTGTTACGGATGAGTTCTTTAAATTGTAAGGCTGATGTAATGTAAAATCTCGCCCTTTTTGTCAGCAGCTCGTTATGCAGAGCGTTCTGACATTCATTACATTTTCAAAACTGCAGACGATACTACATTAATGGTCGTATGGCCAGGTATTTATCCAAGAACAATCTTCTTAGGAAATAGAGCTTGTAAAACTACCCTCTCCTATTGTCCTTATCTATATTCTAGTCGCGTGCCAGGTGCATAATGAGCAAGTGGCTCGTTATAAAATAGAATATCTCTTTACTGAAAGGTGCTATGATCAATCGGTCTCATGATATTAGACGTAACCATAATTTTCATTTAATGAATTCCTATTTTCAACATTTTCTATCGAACAATTGGGAGATTATGATTGATTGACTCACAATTAACGAGTACTAGTGTTTCACTCTTTCCCAGTCCAGTTCCTCCAATCTGTTCACAAAATACATTCGTTGCTTCACATGAGTACACCCCACTTTGACTTCTACGTATGGCGGGTAACCTCAGTGTTTTCCCATGGTGCACTGTGGCGTCTGGATAAACCCATGTGACTTCCGCAGATGGCATTGCATCAACATTGCACAATATTTGCAATTCGTCATCTTCGTTGATATAGCGCAGGACAGGTGTCGATACCTCTGGATCGTCTGATGAATAAACAAAATGCAACATGAAATCCGGACATGATTAGAAAACTGTGTGCCTATGATGCTTTAGACGATATTTTTAATATGCGACGTCAATTTATCATCCCAAGATTACTTTTACCTTTTTGCAAGAACATATTTTTCATGTAAACACACTCACTGTTGTTCCGAATAAAAGTGAGCAACTTACATTGGACTTCCACTGTCGTCTGACTCGACGATTGGCCACTGATACCATTGTAGTAAATGTTGCTGACTTCACACGTGTAATTGGATGGATTTTCTTCTCCGGGTTGGATGTCATGGATGAGAAGAGGATCCTCCATCGTATGGCTCACATGTGGCGCTGTCCATCTAACTCTGGTCGTCCGTGGATTACCAATGACGTAGCTGCAATACACGCGAAGCCTTCTTCCTTTCTCAATGCAAATGTAATCGGGACCCGATGCTACCGGTGGATCTGGCGAAAAGGCACAGTGAAACGATGTTTCAAGCGATGGTAAAACCAATAGGTCACACAGAAACGTGACTCGAAATCAGTCTTGAAGTCTTCCCTGCTGGGTTTTTGAAGGCTACAGATAGATAGATAGATAGAGAGTTAGAGAGATAGATAGATAGATAGCTAGATAGATAGATAGATAGATCGATCGATAGCTAGATAGATAGATAGATAGATAGAGAGTTAGAAAGGTAAAGATAGGTAGGTAGGTAGGTAGGTAGGTAGGTAGGTAGGTAGGTAGACATTGCAATTACCAAATGGATTTGATACTTTGCCACTTCATTATTAATTACTAAACTACTTATTGCCTTTGTCGACAATCGCGAGACTTTTGCGTTGTCTTCTATTTCCTATTCAATATGGCTACCCGGTCTGTGGACAGAACAAGAGCATGAATGGATGCAGAAAACATGATTACATTGGACATTAGGTATTATAGCTTGAGGACATCTCCTTGGTGACGTCATACTGTCATATTGTATCCTGCAACTAAAACGTCTCCCGTTGTCGTCTTTTCGTACAATGTGACTGAACAGAAGTGGCGATGAACCAGCCGTGGTTGTGTCTTTACCGTCACGTGACCAGACCAATCGTCCTGGTGGGGTTGCCTCGCTGTCAATACGGCAACGAAGTATAAAGGTACTACCAATGATTACTTCACCGTTGGGTCCCATTTTAGAGAGACTTTCACATGACGGGTCACCATCTTGTAAGACAAAGCATAAAAAATATCCTCATTTGTAGTCATGTATGTCGAGATATAATTTCTTAATGATGTAGCGCCAAATTTCTAAGTCTCTGCACTCGTGAACAAAATCTCGTGAGTTGTATTCCTTGACTATGCAAATCTCCGCAGGTACTCGTCGGTGTCAGCCAGAACCTATCTCAGACTCATGTAACACCAAGGGCTAGCATACACTTAGTATGCAGATGTAGAAAAGGATCGAGTAACATTAAAGCAGTTGAACTCGGGTAAATTGATACATAGAGACAGGATCTATATCTCATTTCTTTAGCTTGTTATTGTATTAATGAGCTTGCGCTTATGATGAGTAATAGTAATCCAAATAAATTCTCTCCCACATTGCGGAATGTCGCGGCAAGGAGATTAATGTGTAGAAGAGATTTTATATTGTACTGTGCCAATACATCGCTAAAACATGATGATACTGTAGAGTGTCTGCCTGATCCCTACTCGGCTGATGATAAAGACAGAAAGCTGTAAAAACAGGAATTACATACCTGACCAAGCTGTTGTCGCTATAATGAGTAAAATGAGGCTTAATTTCTTTAAGTTCATCGTTAACTGTTAGCCTCCAAAGTCAATTCTACAACAAGATATTCAAAAGAATTTGCGTGTATTAAAAATGAATCAAAACGAATCGCAGACTAAGTTTAAAGGCCTGTATTGGCACCAGATTGTCTTATCAGAAAATTTACCCACAAGATTACTATTTCAATGGAAAACAAAAGACTATCACACCTCCAATATCCTCTTACAGACTAGAACAAAGGCGATCCCAGAGATCGCGAAAAGTGCCTTTAACATGACGCTCTTTTACATTAACTCAAGACAGCGTTTGATCCATTGTAGATTATTTTCTAATGTATTTTTTAATTGTATAAAAATGTATTGCTATGCACCTATCGGTGTCAATTTAAATTTTGTCAATTTTAAGTGTTTTCAGCATACAACACGCAACGTGGATAAGCAGAAAGGCTATCGCGCATGCTCATTGTGAAAAGTGTAAAACTGGTGGTTGTGTCATAGGTTGTGAGCGGTGACGGGGCAACTAATATGGACTCAGTGACCCGATGTATACAATGTTGCTGTTTTTAGACTCTTATTGACATAAACATACAAAAACCCGGGCAATCATTAACAGACATCCATATGACAATGAAGCAACACGCAGGCGTGACGTCCAGTTAGCGGCAGTTTCGGTACGTGTACAATAGAGCAACTTTGTGACGTAAACACGCGTACGCTTTCTATAGGGAAGTCAGGAAATTATATAAAAACAAGATTGATAAATTGGTAGATATTTATCAAACATTGATCTCAAGGAAGGGTTACTTTATTGCTGTCTTTAGATGAACAGAATTTATAAAGAGCGCAATTGAGTTATCTATATTAACGCAAATTGCTAACGCTAGCTTTTTCGAATACAAACATGCATGCATGAATGCATACACTTTGTACTAGGACCTAGTACCTGCTTGTTAGATTCCACAGCGGAGTACGGACATTCTACTATCAGTTGTATACCATGCATTTGCCACGGCTCAGAACTTTATATATTTATTTATTAAGCGAAATGAGGTGAAAAATTGATCTCTACCATAGCAACTAAAATAGTAGCGATTCGCCCCCTCGCCGTACTATTTAGTGTGAATAAGCAACAAATAAAGATATCGTCGCCCCAACAATATGACGGTTTAACTCTTACTCCTCCAACTGAACGGCTAATTTACCGAGAATTTTATCTTTTACGTCTATGTAAAGTAATACTGCTTCATGACGTCATGAAATGTTACAGTATCTTACCGTGAAGATGTCGTTGTGACGTCAAAATGCCGCACCAATACACCCCATGAAGTGCGCATGTCTGTTATTTCAGGTTGAAGTACGTACACGAACCGTATGAGTGGAGGCTCGTTAATTTATACTGAATAAAAAAACCCTGATGTTATCGCGAAGAACGTTATTTAATTATGCCTTTGATATTTTCGCCGGATGCTGGCGAATATTGTACTGTAATATGCCTAGTAAGGTGCAAAGCATCCCATGATGCAATTCAGACTTGTTGTATATCGCAGGGAAAGGATGCTCTCTTTCGTTTTCTGTGTTTTCTTAATAATATCCACAATGATATCAATAATGAAGTGAAAACAACCGTATCGTTCAATATCTTCAGTTTTATATGGAATCCATGCTCATTAATCTTTCCAGTAGATGTTACACCCTTGACTATAGCTGTTTAATCTCTCTGTCTTGCAAGTTCCAAGATACAGTTGCAAAAGATTTCTCAAATGCTGCAAGATTGACAGAACTCAGAGGATCAGGTTTGATTTTAAGGTGAAAATAATGTTCAAACCTACGTTTGACGTGATGAAAAATGTGACTAGGTGTGACCGCTTTAAACAAGTGCACTTTATAAACACTGCATCGTGCGAAGAGAGTGTAGCCTTTTGCCAATTTGGTTTGGACACTACTTTATATTATAAGCTGCGTGTCATGATAAAGTTACCCCAATTGCACTTGTCCAGGAATCTTTTAAAACAAGTAAAAATTAAATTCGATGTCTTCATAACCATTTAACACGGTTGGAACTAATTTTGGGATAATTGGATCTTCATAGTTTTCAAATATCTCAAAAGTGTTGGGTGCCATATAGCTGAATGTTGCAATATTACAAATTACTCATAATAACAAGTGTAAGCTTATAACTTAAAAAGAAAAGCAGATGAGATAACATTTGCAGATTAAAACGACCTTACTTCATCATCCAATTATCCCAAATTAGTTCCAATCGTGTTATTTGTTCTTTTCCTAAACCATCTAATTACGTTAAAATGTACCTCTGCTGTCCTGTCCTGTCCTGTTTTTTATGAAAAAACAAAACAAAACTAAAATGGATTTTTATCCACTGTGATAGTATTATCCGAAAGAGGAATTCTATCCCCTCCTATTCCAAAGACATGTGAATGTGTTCGACAATGCAAACATTGAGTTAAGCAAAGCGCAGGATATGCTGTTAAAACCTTTATTTAGCAAATATGTCGCCCATAATATCGCTTCTATTTTTAAAATGAATAGAAAAGAACTCTCCTTAGCTAAAAGTCAAAGGTGTCTGTTTTGTCGAAATGAAAAACAATATGCAGATTTTTCCTTCGGCAACGTTCTGGTATCCTGAAGGATTTTCTTGTCGCTCACTGAATGTATAGAACGCGAAATATTCCAAAAGTTTGCTCTCTGGGATCCCGCGTGGTCTTCTTGTTTTAACTTAATGTTGTAAAGTTGTCGGTTCATATAATGGAAAACCCTTTAATCTTGATCTGCCAACAATGCTATTCACTTGCAATTCATACTGTAAAATGTAAAGATTGTCTCCTGTGGAGGTATCTGTTTTGTTATGACCGATTTTCGTCAAGTAACCCACACAATGACCTGCAATAAAACAGATGATAATTTGGAAATTAGCGAGATTAATTTTTCTATTAATTACAATGTTTCTTATAGACTCAACCAGGGCGCATAATTTTCTACGCAAATTCTGATATCTGC
This sequence comes from Ptychodera flava, assembly GCF_041260155.1. Classification (NCBI taxonomy): domain Eukaryota; kingdom Metazoa; phylum Hemichordata; class Enteropneusta; family Ptychoderidae; genus Ptychodera; species Ptychodera flava. Next base: position 3,784,106 of record NW_027248279.1, read on the forward strand.
CTTGCAATGATTTACTTACAACACCCTCATAGCGAATGGCTTAGTCAGGCATCATAGCACCATGCCACAATGTATGCTATGATTGCATCCAGCCTAAATTTCTGGCCGGCGTCAAGAGAGTGTAGAGTGTGGTCAAAGCACTTTCACACAACATAGCTTGCAATAATTCCACGACAGTATACAACAAGCAGTTCTTCAGTAGATTAAACACATTGATAAAGCAGCAATTAGTAGGATATGGTAAAAAAACGAGATGACCAATGAAGGTAATTTAACACACATAAAAACAAGAAGCGATTGATCACAGCAGCCAACCATGATGCCATAGCAAATCCAGTCTATTTGGCTGGCAATCCACGGATACGTAATACTTACTTATTCATTTTCACTCAGTTCACGGAACGTCTCAGTAAGCTCGGAGAAAGAAGGACGGTTTCTGATCGCCTGCCTCCAGCATGAATACATCACGACATAGCTATAGTTTAAAAAAAAGAAAATATTACTCTGTATTTGTATAGTAATAAAATTAGAGTATGAAAGCGTTCGTTTTCGTTCTCATCGATACAGAGACTTTCGTTTGAGGTACACTTCACATGACTATATGCTGTGTGTGCCGCTGTCTCTCAATGTTCAGATGACACAAAGCAGAGAATGAATCATGCAGCAACCTTAACGGAAATGTTGCCATACTCTCATTACATCCTCTGTGGATTATTGAAAAAAAGTAAGTGTGATCATCGCGCGGACAAAATTATGAAAAGACAGAAAGAAAACAGACACACATCGAAAGGTTAACAAAAATCGACAAACAGTAAAAGCAGAACAGAAAAAAAAACAAAACAAAATAAACAAATGTCACTTACAGTTCCGTTCCGCAGTAAATCGGCTTTTGAAGTCTAAAACCATTGTTTAACCTAACAACTATATCATCTGCAGAAATATCTGAGTACGGGTCCTTACCTAGATCATAGATTGGTTGATACAATTTAAAATGCAACGTAATGTAAAATAATGCAATGTAATGTAATACAATGTAATGTAATATAAAATAATGTAATATAATGTAATATAATGTAAGTAAAACGCTACGGAAACAATATTTTCGAGTCTTTACATTCAATCGAGTTGCTCTTCATTATTTGTGAAGCACATTTTTCTATCAAACACAGCCAACAGGTTTCACGATCTTGACTTACAGGGTAAGTAACTGCTTACTTTTCTATGAGTCGTTATAATTTCATTATCTCGTCACGTTTCCTCTGTGTAAGATTAAATGATAATTTTTTCCATTGCATTGCCGATATTGTCGATACCATTATGCTAGTTTTCATTACGCTTTTACTGGCACGCAGATCTTATCTTTTAGAATAAGAATCCCGGTATAATGCCCCTCTGGGACAGATATTCGGACTCTCAAACTTTTACAATACTTTCTCTTTAGCTGCTACTCGTATTGGCTCATTTTGAAGTTCGTGAAGTAAATACAAATTTTGACAGTCGTATCTTTGTGAACATCCAAAATTTAATTGTTCCGAAATATTTAACACAGGCATGGCGGCCAATTGAATTTCAAATATCGGCAAATTTAAGGTAATCCATTCTTCTGGTACCAGATTTGAACGGTGAATCCTGATTTGTATTCCTTATTTTGAAACAGAGTGGTTGAAAACTTTCTTGAGGAAAGTCTAGGCAAAAGTTTGAGTCTTTCACCTTTCACTTTCAGGGCGCATACTACCTTAGGTCAACTCACCAAGAGAAAACATTTCCCAGAGCACCACACCGAACGACCAAACATCAGAATACATTGTGAAATGTTTCTTCGTCAGCGACTCAACAGCCATCCACTGATAAGGAATGTTATTCTTCATGGGGGAAAAACAGGATCATGAAAATTTTCTGTAAATAACATTAAATCCTCTTCGAGAAACTGATGTTATTTGAACAAAAAGAAACAAACCAGAGCAAAAATTGTATAATAATTTACCCAGACTGATACATATTTTTCAGTGATTCCTTTTCCTTAATAAAGCATATCCTGTGCCAAAGCGAAAATATAATAAGCTTTGCATCTAGAAACTTTACAACTCTAATTTGTTCACTCTATGGCTTTACCTCGATCCAGAAAACCAGACAACATGATTTCTTGTTGCCTCCTGTATTGAATTATGTCTAACTCTAGGAGGACATAGTTTGTTCAAAAGCTTATGAATATGCAGCCTGTTCGTCCGTAAATAATATCAAATGCAAATTAAGTCACCTTGTGTATTTCAAAGAAGGCACTGTTACTGATCACTCCGCTGGCATAACTGAAGTTGGATATTTTACAGATTTTCTGCTCTGTTACTAAGACGTGTTCAGCAGCCAGATATCTATGGACAATCTGCAAACAATGATGATACGTAATTAATTTGTCTTCATTTTGTATACAAACATTTGTAAGGGAATTGCAAAACAACGGTCCAGTAACCGTCAAGTTATATGCTTGGACCAGTAACTACAACTTACCAGTGTAATTGATGCATATTGTGCAGAACCCGCAAATTTGTTTTCAGAACTTATCTTCATACAGATTAGGCACCATACAACATCGAATGATACCGTGCTTTGTCAGAATCAATGAAATATCACTGTCTTTACACATTTGATCGTAAATTTCAAAGAAGACATTTTGTCAATGAAAATAATACTATGCTACAAAATTTTGCATCTACAGCAAAACGCCTAAATGTTTGGACAAATTGAGTTTTTGAATCCACAATTGTTTACCTTTAGCTTCGTCAAGTGGGCCATACCACTCGATATGTGACTTGCAAATGCTAACATTTGTTCTTGTGACAGATCAATACTTTCTGTTACCAAGGTTTCACGGTGACAAGTGAGATACGTCTTGAGATTATCATGTGATGCGTACTCCAAGATAATACACAGCGGCTCTGTAAGAGATGGGGACTTGGCTGAAATTTATTTACATCCATTGACTGCAATTCACTTTACTCTAAGTGGGAAAATGTTGAAAGGACAGTGGTATCGTCCTTGAATGATGCCAGTTTTGAAACTTGTTCATTTTTATAATTTCTTTCTGTACTATTTACTCATCATGCAGGCAGCGTCCAGTTACAGGATGAGGTACCCATTACCTACTACCCAATGGAGCAATTAGGAGTAAAGTGTCTTTCTCCGGGGGCACAACACGCTGCTGGAGTCTCGCCATTCTCTGACAGTGAGTCGTTTCTCCTACAACACGATGCCTTCCCAGTCCACCTCATTTTTGGAATGCAAAACAGCCAACGACATGCAAATGATTATCTTAATTGTAGCCTACAGCTTGTTATCGTGTTAAACTGACTGAATTTGAATACGGATACGTCGCAAAGGAAATGAAAACAAAACCGCAGAGTATCCTGGTATGTTCTGTATTTGTCCACTGAAATTAAGTTCACTCACCAGATTTCGTACAACAGCCAAGAAAGTTGATTATGTTTGGCAAGGACGAGACCTTCTTCAAAACTTCAATTTCTTTAATAAAATTTCTTTTTGTAAATATTTTCGTCTCTTTTGAACCTAAAATGTCCCATTGTAGAAAGAATTAGATTTTAATAAATGAATTCATTGCATTCGTTTATTGTTATTGATGACATGCACGTGAATGTTATATTGGGAAAGCGTGACTCTCGTGAATTACATTGCTGTACACTCTCTTTTGGTCAAATTGATTTTCGCAGTTTGAATTGGCCCCCTCGATGTCCACCCACAGAAACACTGTGTACTTGTTGTTGAAGCACACAACTAAATGAGTACATTCTCACAAATTTATTCTAGTTTGAAAATAAAATCATAAAAATAATGCTAAAAGATACAACTAGTGGGGCTTGAATGTTATAAGCGTCTGGTGAAGGCGTATCAGCCATGATAAGCGTTTACTGCTCCATTGCCATATTGATGGTGGATCAGTTATACAAACTGTAAAATTCATGATTCATGTAATCTATTATCTTCATCCTAAAATCTGAAATACCTAGAAATATTTTCAGCGCAGCTTTGGTTATGTTTTCACTCCCATCGACCACTCTGACGTAACCATTCATTATCGAGTAAAATTTGCCTCTTGATATGAGATCATTTATCTCTATGTCGTCATGTGACATTTCGTATAGCCTCGTTCCTATTTTTGTATAGTCACTGTGACGTGCCATGTTTGGTGACCGCCTTGTGTAACCTTGTACCATCGGTAAGTTCTGTAAATAAAGAAGGTCAACTTAAGAAAAATATCCATCCGACATAAGTAATGTTCATACATACATATGGTGTACATACATACATACATACATACATACATACATACATACATACATACATACATACATACATACATACATACATACATACATACATACATACATACATACATACATACATACATACATACATACATACATACATACATACATACATACATACATACATACATACATACATACATACATACATACATACATACATACATACATACATACATACATACATACATACATACATACATACATACATCCTGAGGCACTGTATTCTCTTATACTTTCTAACGTGTTACATCGTAGTGAGAGACAGAGAGTAAATATTTTAGACAGTTTTGCTTTTAGGATTTGGAAAGCTATTCCAGGGTATCCTTGAGACATTTCAAGACATACAAAAGTATCCGCTTAACAACGAATGGAACTCATACACCCTTCTTAAGTTGTATTTCCTTCTTGTAAAATGTCATTGCTCTTTGACACGGCTCCTGCTAATTGTCCCTTTGATTACACTTCTCATGCGTCGCGATCTGTATTTAACCTGCTTTTATTAAATTAATTTACTGCTTTGTGATATTGGATGGAGCACGTTACTCCCTCTGGAAGATTTGTGTTTGTGCATACTTTAATATGTGTAAGCATGTGTCTCTATGTTCGCCGATACATTCCAAGAAAACCGTCGTCTGTGCGAAGAGGTATGGATAAGACTACCCAGTATATGTATACAGGAAGTAGGTAACTGAGTCTTTGTAAAATCGTAGAGATGGTTTAACAATTTAACAGATATATCATTACCTCATAGTCATGATCTCCATTTGCTTCTTTGTTGACTTCAATGTTTTTCCTAGCTGCAAGCACTGCCATTGGTATCTCTTCATAATCCTCAGACGAGTTTGTCATACTGGATCGAACTGAAGAAAACTATTTTGTATTAGATGTGAATGTGGAAAGGTTTAATCTACACAATGTATTTATATAAAAGGTGAATTCCCAGTACAATTCAGATGCCACCCGCAACAAATTGATCTGTTCAATCATATATTGAACCGTGCTAATAAACAGATGCATCAAAGAATACTTTGACCGTAATAATAGAAAGACCTTTCACAACCTGATATCGAAGAAATTGATAATGTGACGCCACGATTATGCTTGAGTTAAAGATATACTGTCACCTGTTCCAATTGTGCCACAGTTACCATGAAAAGAGAAAATCTAACCAATTACAGATTTTAAGCGTGTGGCTGCTTTTTAAACACAGCGCCCTCACATGGGCATTTCAAATATCAAGGAACGCCCCTTTCGTCTTGATTTTGAAGTTCAACAATCTCAGCGCAGAAAATCAGAATTATGGAAATTATCATAATTATGGAAATTACAATGTATGCCGAGATTCTAGAGAAACTGTAAATCATCGGCGGATGTGGTTTACCTATTCAATGGCGTTACTTTGGCAGGTATGAACCCTGGGTAACCCCAACTCAAAGTCCCATTGTAGTCAAGCGTATTGATTGTCAAGAAACAGAATTGAGGATTGCGGTACAGGACTGCGTTTCTCACCCCTTTTGCAATGTACTGTAAGCTTATGAAGCAAACACTGTCAGTGTGTGTATAATCCGGATATAAAACGTAAATGTGAAACATTGAAGATTACATCAAAACACCTCATCCTTAAAATGTTTTATTTTGTTTTATGTTAATATTGACAAAACGATACAAGATTCTAGTAAGATTCAATGAATGACAAATGAAGGACTGTATGTGTTACCGGTAAAGTCCATAAAATATACCTGTAGTCAATTCTTCTTGGATGATTTCATTGGGTAGCAGTTCGCTCGGTTCCAATCCTGTCAGCCATAGTTTACAATATGCAGGCTCTCATGATAATATCTGAACAACTGACGACAACCACCGGCATTAATTATGAAAACCTTAAACTTCCCAGTGAAACATCAAACACGTGGTGACTTTCTACTCATCCATCAATCTCAAGAAAACGTTAAACTTCCAAGTGAGATATCAAACACCTGGTGACTTTCTATCCATCCATCAACCCTTTGATACAAACAAACTGACCACTTCCGAAAGGAAGAAGCGTCAAAATCTGAATCTAACCGAATCTCACCTGTTGTTTTACGTTCCTTGCAGTTACGACACAGTAAACATACGATAATTATACCAAGAATAGTTACAACGACAGATGTGACAACCAAGACAATCACCATCAGGAGAGTATAATAACCTGTTATGGCAAGAACAGAAAGATCGTGTGATTGTGGATTTAGAGTGGATATTAATTATGGACAAAATTCGACTGTCATTATGTTGTTATTTTAGAATTTCATGAAACTATAAATATCATATATATATATATCATATATATATATATATATATATATATATATATATATATATATATACAGTCGAATTTTGTATATATATATATTTATTATTTAGCATCACAGCCTGAACTCTCGTCGACCTGTACTTATAGACACGTCAATAAATCAAGAACACGTGTGCACTGAATTCCATTCTGTATTGACTATTTAACTGTGTAATTTATCCGTATTACCTTTATCAGCATATCCTTTTGTTGATGTGATTGTTGCTTCTGTTGAATGTTCATTTTCTACGAGGTCGCTGCTGGTTGGAAGAGTTGCTGTGGACAGAGTTTGTAAAATTATTGCAAAAGTGACCGTAAATACTAAAATTGCAAGATTGTCTGACTTTACCAAAGATGTCCGTATTCGGCGACAATTTTGAAATTTTGAATCGTCAGTTCGGTTACGCCTTGTGTACCTCCCTAAATGATACTCAGTCATACTGTCATGAGTTGACCCTGCTAGATTCTTTATTTGTACAACTTAATAATGGATGAAGTTCATATATTTTGTCAGATCGACTACTCCTCTCTGAATTGTTAAAATTGAATGTACATATTGGTTAATTGTTAAGATATCACGCAGTACACAGTGGTCTACTGGTTGTTTAGAGCGGTGAAAATTTGGAGAATCCGGTAATTCTAATTTCTGATAAAAAGATGTCTCAAGTTAGTTAGATGTGTTTCGTGGCTGCTTAAATGAATCGACTTTTACCCTGTCTGTCGTACTTCGACAATATTATTTACTTGTCTCATTACAAAAGTGTTTGTTTTTTCGTTAATGACAGTGAATATCTGTATGTCATTATTACACGCATTGAAAATGTCCCATACGTCGAGTAGTAATTTTTCAATTACTTGGCCCTACTCGATCAATTAAAACATCTCAACTGTTGACGTGAACTGCATGGCATCATGCTGTATCATGTGCAACCCTTTGATAACCGAGTTATGTTTTCGTCGCCGTGCAGTCACGTTGAAATCTGACAAAGCATACATTGTGTCTTTGTCAAGAATTTACTTCAGTCCTTTGATGTTGACACTTCATAACATCTGCCTATGGATAGTTAGATTGTTACTTTCGAAAACTATAAGTGACTTTCATTTCCCTTTACCAAAGGCTGTTCCTTGTAATCTACTTTACTTTCCGCATAATCGGCTGTTTAACGGTCTGACTTGCAAGACTAAACGGTTTAACTTACCGTTTACAATGGGTCCTATTGTTGAGTTTGCAGTCGATGCTGTTACCACATCGTCACCAGCACATGTAAGTAGAATGTTGATAATGATGTTATACAAACCTATGCCCTAATATATCCATTTGATCGTTAAGTTCTCATCATCAGTGAAAGCTGTCTATTTTAGCTCTAGCCAATAACGGCATTAGGTCAGATTGATATTATTTGCTGGATGGAAGATTGCGTAATAATAGTTATGTCACTCACCAAAATGCGGTGTGCTAACAAAGAAATCGATGGTTTTGTGATCAGAGTATACCGTCTTAGGAAATCCCAACGCCTCCGCTGAACAATGAAATGTGGCCAGCTTATCCTCTTCTTTTGTCGTGATGAGAATCTGTTGTGTCGTTGTGTAACCCTCGTACTGGTTGCCTTCGTGGTTGGGTTCTCCAATTTTGATGCTTTGATCAGTGTAATAAATGTTAATATTATCTTTGTACCATGATATCATGGAAGCTGGGTTACTCCTACTCGTTTTGCATGTCAACGTGGCAACATCGCCAACATTCACATCAGAACTGATGGCTAAACTGACACTCCTAGGAGGAACTGAAAATTAGAGATGAACGTTTTTGAAATATGACACTAAAAACGATTGGTACTTATTCACAGAAATTTTGTAATAAAATAATGGCAATTGTCTGTGAGATAGTATTTTGGTAATCTCCATTTTTTGCCAACCAACATCTCTCTATTTCGTCCGCTTTAAGGTACAGCAATAATACAATAAATGCTAGATCACAGATCACTATTGATCATTATCTACATAAAGTCGATGACAGTAAGACTCCCAAAAATATTAATTTATTGTTGATAAATCTCAATATCATAATAGAAAATTACGCATTGTCATTATGTACTCAGTTTGAGTTTTTGTAGCATTTTAAGAGTTGTAATTTGAAAAATATCCAACGGCATTTTAATGATATGTAGATACGCTGACATCGAAAGGAAAAGACTGATATTCTTCAATGTCGTTGTACTCACAGCGTTCACTAAGTGATCCGAAATACTTACATAATATAATAGGTCTTATACTGGTTTCACAAGTCGTTGATGTTGCTCCTGAAGTCTCCTTACAATTAAATGATATTCCAACATCATCTATCTGTATTACTCTCTCATATTGCAGAACAACTTTTCCTGTCTCAAGAGTGTCTATTCCATTCTCAGTCCACGTTAAAGTCGATTGCTGAACCGAAGTGGTCTTGCACAAGAGGATAATTGTTTCACCTGGCAATGTTTCATTATTCTCATTGAAGCCAGACACAAAAGCACACTCTGGTCGCTTTCCTTTGATGCAGTAATAAATTATCAATGATTAGTTATATTTCACTTTGATAGTATAAAAGGCATAATGTTTCACTTATAACATAAGCTGGAACACTGAATGGCCTACCTACCTACCTCCCTACCTACCCACCACCTACCTACCCACCACCTACCTACCTATCTACCTTCCTTCCTATCTACCTACACACATCCACACATCCACACATCCATACATACATACATACATACATACATACATACATACATACATACATACATACATACATACATACATACATGCATGCATGCATGCATGCATGCATGCATGCATGCATGCATGCATGCATGCATGCATGCATGCATGCATACATACATACATACATACTACATACATACATACATACATACATACATACATACATACATACATACATACATACATACATACATACATACATACATACATACATACATACATACATACATACATACATACATACATACATATCGGAGAGTAATAAATGACATTTATATTTGATACTCACCTTCAGTACGTACAGCATACACGCAAACAACGATAAGAGCGACACTAAACTTCATCGTCTGCCTGTGCACATTGTATGAAACGAAGAAGAGTGGAATGTTGTGTAAGGTCACCATTTTGTCGAGTACTATCATTGTTTTACGACATTTGTACAGTAATCCTTCTGAAAGAAACCAAACTATGTTTTCACTCAAGTGAAACACTTATTGGCGAGACTTTCAGATACACATACACACAGAGATGTAGCCACTGTGTTTCCTATAAAACAATCTAGAACGGAAATTTGCAGTTCGTTAAACGAAGAAAAGCCGTTTGCGTTGATAACAATATGAGCACCGGCCATTTTCAGTAACTATTCCTCCCTATAAGGCTGGCTAGTAAATGAAATTGGGATATCAGCAGGACTCCTTGTATGTTGTTGCCAAGATTGCTGGTATAGCTGTCATACAATACTTGTTTTTAAATAAGCTGTTATGTTCAGGCTGAGGGACCAGTGTTTTGATTCTTGGGTCATGCTTGATAACCTTATCAAGTTAGAACTTTGTACTCTGCAATTTGCATTGAATAACAAACATGGCGGCGAAGGAAATAGTTTGTAAGTATTAAAGCTGCTTCATCTGACAACAAAATTATGCTGAAAACAGAGAACACAATTTTGAAAACTACCTGTTAGAGGACAGAGAAATTCATTGAAAAAGAATTCATCGACAACCTGTTGAGACTTCGTTATCCTACGCGTAGGTGTTGTCTGAAATGTTGACGAGTAGTTTAGTCTCTGGTTTTATGTGGATTTCCTTCTCAGGTCACGCGTCAAACGCCCACATTGTGTTATGACATAGATGAACAGCTATTTGGGGACGAATAGTTTCAAAGTCTATCTTAAACCATGTTATCCATACAACGAAGCATTGTGTCACTGTGATGTATTTACATGCAAGTACTACAAAAATACAGACCGTAACTCACCGCCGTTGCATACCTATCTTTTAAAATCATGTCATTGTCTGAATTGGTAAAATAGTCGTATCTCATCGATTCACAGGTAACTCCCTGTAAGAGTTTAATAAATCGATGAGTATTTTAAAACTGGTTTCGGATTCACTCTTTGTGATACCCTGCTTGAGATTGTACGTCTACGTCCGGTTCATTTTGCATCGATAACTGCACTAGGTATAAAGTCACACGGTACCGTATTGCAGTAATTGTTCACAAATTTTAAGTTAAAATTTTCTGCTCATAAGAGACTGAAAGATCTTACCTGTTCTTTACAAACTTTGAACGGCTGTCTTTGTGTGTAGAAGACTAGCTATTCGTTACCGTTAAGTACCGCATGGTGGACAGCACATGACTCAGAGAAAATCCACCAGACTGCAAATACTTAAACTGTTCGATAAGGTAGCTATGGCTAACTAATAATAAATCATGGACTCTATTCGAAGTCTACTACAAGCTGACGTCAGCAACGTACCTTTTCGCAACGTAATTCTTGGTAATGTTTAAATATTTCTTATCACGCTTTGTTGTACCACAACACGACAACTCTTGTTGAGAGAACATGACCAAATAATGTAATTGTGAGAGTGGAGCTAATATTTCAATTGCTAGTCTCGTCCTCTTCTGGCTTCTAGATGCGGCTCACTGATACACGTGCGTCAGACTGCAGCACGATAAACTTAAAATTCTTAACGGCATGGTCGCTGCCGTTGCAATCCTATGATTCTTGTGACTGCGTCATGTACGTCAAGGCCCGGCTTTGATAGTTTTTTTTTTTATTTTGGGCAAGATTTGAGAGCAAAAAAGTTATAAAACTACTAATAATATAATAAAAAAACGTCCATATATTTTCGTTTGGGATAAAACATATCACACTGTTCGATAGCATCAGCGTTGCACGCGCTCTGGCTGCCGTCTACTTGTGTCTAGGGCCACCACTGGCGCCGTAACACAAAGTGCGCTGCAGCACTAGGTAGTCGGCCTCAGCTCAGCGAGCTTGGCGAACGCTGGCTAGTACGAGGCTGTCGGCACCTGTGACGAAGAGGAGTATCTTAAAATGTCTTTATCCAAAGCCTAGCTACTATGTACAGTGAACTGTCACTTTATTGAAATAACACAGCTGCGCAAGCTTATGGGCTCAGACCTAGTGTGATATTACCTATTAAAATAACTGTAAAGTAGAAGTACACGACCTACCTTGAGGATTATATGCGATTATCCAGCATTGTGGCCCATGATGTTTTTTACATCTACGAATTCACCGGCATCGCCAAAAGTGTAGAATAATAGCAATAATATACCACTCCCGTCCAATAATTGATTCAAGCAAACTTTGCCTGTGGCCTCCATGATATACTTGGTGTCACCCTGTACATTATGTCGTGCAAAGTTTGCTTTCGTCCATTATTGCTTGATTATCTTTAATCCAGCGAAATATGTATTCTATGTGTAAAATGTACGTTGTGTGTCGGTCATGGATGGTTTTCATGTCAGCCAAAGTCCAAGAAAATCCCCCGAAGAGCCTTATTGATTATGCTCCTTAAATAGATCACTGAAGTATTAAACTTGAGTGTAAGCAATATAACTTGACTCTGGAACAAGACTGGTAAAGGAACTTTTAAGAAACAGAGTAAATTGTGTGATCTGTACAAGTCTTCATTTGTAGACACGTCAAGAGCTTCGGTCAATATTAGCGAATCAGATTTATTTTTACAGCAAGACGATGACGCAATACCCGTCATATGGAAAAGCCCTCTTCGAAATATTTCCCCTGTCGCAGTTTTTATAAGTTAGTGTGTACTTAAGGCCGTTCACGATCCTATTATTAATTTTTAAAGTTATTGGTGTTTGTTTGGTCGGGTGAAGATACTTTATGATCTCGGATTTTTTGTGAAGTCAGGTTAAAATTGACACAAATATATAGAAACGTATTTTGAAAAGAAAGGAAACAAATTACATATGTTTAGTATGAATATAATATACAACGCAATTTTGAAATTTAGAAAAAAAATAGGCATTCAATTTCATTACTTTGACTTTTGTGAAGACAAATTGTTTAATTGAACAGACAGCTTACCTAGTGTGCAAGGAATGTTTCATTAATGTCATATCCCACTGAGACTAGCGCCATCAGCGTCGTTTCATCGTACTGACAAGAAACTCAATTAGCATAACTTTCGTGTTGCAGTACAATATGAAAGAATAAATTAGAGTTGAGTTCAATTGGATTTGACTGCCTTGACACGATGACAACAGAGGTGATTTAGAGCGGGTCTATCTTAATTTAAACAAGTCGCGTCTTGTTTATTTGCTTGACCCGGAGTCCGTCCACGCAGTAAGCATGACCCGAAGTCCGTCCACGCAGTAAGCATGACCCGGAAGTCCGTCCACGCAGTAAGCATGACCCGAAGTCCGTCCACGCAGTAAGCGTGACTTCAGTTGTAGCCACGATCAGTGTTCATTGACAGCTAGCCACCCTTCATGACCAAACGACTAAATAGCATCGTTGAGCCAATCATACCCTTGCACACTGAAGTCAATCTGTGATAATAAATTACAACACAGAGTGCTAGGTGACAACATGGTGTACATACTTTAAGTACAGAAACTAGCATGCTTTCATGTATTGCGTGGACTTTGGGGAATTTCGATGACGTCATTACCCGAACTGAACGCCTTATTGTTTGCTGCAGCACATGTGTAGCCTCTTTCAGGCGTGGCAAGCAAGTGAGAAGGGCCAACGTTGTCTATGGACAGACAGCGTGGTATCATATTGATGGAGACTTTTAAAATGACAAATTTCTGTCGTGGACTGAATTTGTGTTGTGTTTGAGAGATAAGTTCTATCGATCAGCAAATTCAAGTATACACATGAAATGATCGACCAACCTTTTAAAAATTCTTTCCCGCCAACAGACGACTCATAGAAACCAAGTGATGACGTACTTCTTGTCACTTTAATATCTGCCATACTGCAAATGAACGACAAGCTACTCCTCTGAACAGTAGTGAATTCAGAAATTTCACTCTGGGTTTCAAACTCACAAGCTGACTAGGTATATATTAACTTAGCGAAGAATTCGGCAATATAAACCACCCAGCTGAATTCCCGCCTGAATGGTCGACAAAATGTTATCTTCCCTCCCGTTGACAGACGGAAATTACAAACGAAGCGATGACATCATTTCTGTAACACTTATCTGCCGCAGTGCAAATAAGCGAACGGTTACTCTGACAAAACTTATAAATTCTAGGGAGATTCTGCTTGGGTATTGTATCATTGGAATTTATAATTTGCTTAAAGAAGGTATTTTCCTGACGTACGAAGATCGTAAATGCAACAATCCCAAACACGATCATCGAAACTAAAGCTTTAGAAGTTACAAACAGATAAAAACTGGCAATAGAATTAAGATCAGGTATGTTATCCATTGTTTGGTTACCAATGATTCTCTGAATTGCGCAGAAGCCAACACGCCAAGTTTCCGCATAGCAAACACAATTAGATGACTGAAATATACAGTGTTTTGACTTTATCACTTGGCTTTCAGTTGACAATGTTAGGACAAGAATAGAAATATACAGACAGAAAGACAGACAGTACTCTACTACGGATGCAATTTGATAAGAAAAGTGTCATCAGCTCAGAAATATATGCGGAAAACGTATGAAACATTAATTGTTTATTTTATTTGAAATGAATGATATAAATGTCATACAATGTCAAGAATGCCAGTTCTACATATAATCTTACAAAAATTGGCAGTTTTAGTCAAAATTCCGATTAAACAATCTTTAAAAAATGTTATTTCAAGAATGAAAATTAAATAGCCGCAGAGTATACGAAAAATTATTGTTACATAAAATTGACAATGTCAAAGGAATTTTCATTTCCTGGAAATAAACACGTCTGTAACATTACGAAAATACACAATGTATCAAAATATATATATATTTAATAGTCGCGCCAGCGGCTTACTGACTACGCATGCGCTTATTCATAATATACTATGCGAGTAACCGGAAGTGTACCTTCTGTCATGGGCGCCGCCATGGTTTTTTTTTGAGTACTCGTAAATAAACAAAAACGAAACAACTTACTATTATATAACATGCCTTTTATTAAAAATACCTCTTTTATTAGCCAGTAAATTTTATTATGCACCTTGTCTCTGACACAAAATATCGTTAATATAGATAAAGGGAGAAAACTGTCGTGCATATGAACGGGGGCATACGCAAAGAATGCTGGGATTGAATTATAGAAGAGCGCCCCCTGTGTCAATAATTAGATTCAAAAATTGCCAGTTTTTTGACGGAACGCTATAGTTTTCAGCTTGCAAGTGGAAGGTGGGCAGTGCAGTTACCATTGCAATGATAATGATTGCATAATACGTCCCTTGTTTATCGCAATAGGCTGTTATCATTGTAAAAATTGCCAAGTTTTGTCCAAAATTTTTACATGCTACAGAAAATCTATACACTGCCCTGCTGCAGGGTTTGACGTCGTGTACGTACGTGAACTGCTTTCATCAGAGGGAAACTGGGCATAGTTGTCATATAAACGTTTATAAAGTAACAATCTTTAATAACCCCTGGCGCGACACCAAGGGCTGAGCCCTATATAATATTATATATATAAAGATTTGTTATCTATTTACCGAAACATAAATCTTGAATAAATGTAAGTACGTAAAAATTACTACTTAGCCTATACTCTGTTTTAAAGCAAATGACGTCATTGTTCTCTAACGAATATGAAAAATACTTATCAAGTAAATTTAGATTACAATTTTGAAAATTAAGCTTATAAGAATGAAGACACGCTGAACACGCGACTATTGTTGCAATGAACACCGAAAAAGACATTATCAGCTTAGAATACGATCTTTAACAACAGCCATGCATGCAACATGTACAAGAGTTTCAGAATTTCATAATCAAGAAGGAAAATAAGTAAAAAATCAGTGATAATCGCGTTTAGCAATTTGAATTCGAGAATGAAGCATGTCATCTCAAATTTGCCGATATTTCAAATTCAAAATGGCCGCCATTCTTTGTGCGAATTCTCCGTGATCAGGATTTGGGTTTCACTAAAACAAGGAAATTAAAAGTAAGCTTTTTGTACAAAACATTCTAAATAACTCAGCAGTAGCAGTAATACTGTTGGCAATACAATTCAAAGGTTTGCATGGCTTTTACTCAAAGTTAATAATATGGAGTAAAACATTAAAGGATACATTAAAAGTATACTTTGTATGCATCGTATCGTATTACTAAGCTAGATGAATTACTTTCATAATGGCTGCTTTGAAAACAAAACTAAAAAAACAAAGGAAAAGAAATTACACAAAATTAATGAAAAAACGCTGATAAAAGGAGACTTTGTTCCTTTAAGAAATCTATCAGTAGATGTATTATTCATATTATTATCGTCGAAATAATTCTCCCTGATGCCCGGTGCATAAAGCTTCCTTATGGAGTTTTGGTTCTGTGAACTGTCGACAAAATATAATGAAAGGTGAATTAATTTGAATGCCATGATAACAATTCGAAACCCAGCAGTAATCGTATCTTCTGTATTAGCAATACGCCGATCATTTCAAACTGCCATACCATCACAAATAAAAAACTTTTCGAAATTAAATGACACAAAGATCACTTACCCTTTCCCCTAAATTATTTCCACTTGTTATTTGATGACATCAAGATCTTGTACCACATCGATCATCGTTGGCCGACTCCAAGGCTTCGATTTCCAACATGCTAACATCAAATTGAAGCTGCAAAAATTGAGAGAAACAATATTAAGAGAACATCATGCAGATCTCTGAATTTCTCTGTGTGTGGTCTTTTTGTATATACGTGAGCCAAGTAATTTAAATATTTTTTAATATGTAAACACTTATTAATATTTGTCTATTCTCAGGACTTCTTAACTTTCCATGTTCCAAGAAATTACTTACAGTGTCTCTGAATATCCATCGATTTACCACCGCATCGAGAAATATTTACAAACGACTTATCTTACACATTGTCTGGACATTTTTCAGGCGATACCAGCCTGCGTCCTTTGATGAACTCCTCCATAAGTTCGTGTTCCGTGAATGCCTCGTATGGAACTCTTCCTGAGTTGAGAAAGAAAGAAAGGATAAAAAAGAAAAAGAAAGAGAAAGAAGAAAAGAAGGAACAAACAAAAGTAAGAAAGAGAGAAAAAAACAGTTACAATCATTTTATGAAACAATCGTCATGCACCTGATAAAGACATGAGTTTCGCTATGATATTTCCCTCAATCGGACAATGTAGAGCTGAAGCTGTAGATATCTGATTTGAATGAGAAAAATTTCAACTAGACTGCATAAACTTTGTTGGGAATATTCGACATTGTTTTACAGAAAGTTTCTTGTAAAAATGCTTTTGACGTTTGATGTATATTACTTAGAATTGCATACTTAGCTAATTAACTGTTTACTTTGAACGAAACACCTAAGAAGTGAGTCCATAACTGCTATGGTTCCTGTAAACTCACCGATAGTGTATATTTCCCATAACAGGATCCCATAAGACCACACCTCACTGGCTAAACTGAATTCTTCGTTCATCAACACCTCTGACGCAGTCCAACGGTAGTCAGGTTTCCTCTGCAAAGATATCAATCTATTATGTCTGAACATAAAAATTGAAAGTGCAAATATTGGATGAATATTCGACCTCGGCCTTCTGAACTACAAACGATTTTCCCTTAATCACGAAATTTCCATAATGAATGGCACATGCGTTTGCAAGCCATGTAAAAAGGAATGTTTATATTACAATCCCGTAATACATAAACCTTACACAAAGTTGGCGAATGCATTTTGATGTTTTCGTAAAACGGATACGATACGGCGTTTTTATGTTTATAGGCAATGAATAGTAAACACCAAAAAACGTAAGAAGGTCTATCGCAGCCTAAACCGTTATCTATTACATTGTAAATGTTTTTAAGTATTTACGGTACACATCTCTCTGATAATAACTGAACTGTTGCAGCTCGGGTTTAGTTTTCAAAATTCATACCAAAAATATACGAGAGAGAGAGAGAGAGAGAGAGAGAGAGAGAGAGAGAGAGAGAGAGAGAGTAATGAGAATGAGGGTATAGAATGTCTATAGTTTCTGTAAAGAGCCATTGATTGTTGTATAAGTGGTGGTATTATTTGATTTTCCGATGTTTCTGATTTGCTATATTACCTCCATTTCTTGATATCTTCCCGGATTGGTGATGCTGCTTGCATATCCAAAATTTGATATTTTACCTATCATCTTAGCGATTCCCTGTTTATGGAAGACCAAGACATGTTTTCCAGACAGACACCGGTGGAGAATCTAGTGTCAAGGAATGCAGAGACAGTTGTTGATTTCAGTATTTCGTTTTATCATCAAGATGAAATTGTCACAGATTTAAGTCTTTTCCCTAAAACTAATCACAAAGTCAAAGTTAAAATAATCATGAACATCGGCATGTATTCTAATTTCAGTATCCACAAAAATACTGATTATGGTTAGACTTGCCTTTTGTTCAGCCAGGTACTTCATACCCTTGGCAACGTCGATTGCAAAGCTAAGGAACTGTTTGTGATGATCAGTCACTGACGTTATTCGTTCACGATTGTAGACCAAGAATGTCTTAAGATTACCGTAGTTGGCAAACTCCATTATCAGGTAGGTAAGGTTGCCTGTTGATCAACGGAGGGATGAAAATATTTGAAATCGTAATGAGATAATGGCAAATGCGTACACAAGTCTTTCCAAAACACCCACCATGAATGATTACCAAATTCCAATGTCTAAATGTTCTCTTGTTCACCATAAGTGCAAATCAATCAATGGGTGGAAGGATGCGAAGCAAAATCTGATCGATAGTATTAATCAATCAGCTCATAACGGTAAATTTGTTTGTAACCTGTCAGTGAGTAGTGCGCGCGCTGCAAAAATTTTGCAAATCCGGAGATTTTTTTTTAAAAAAGCGTCTAAACTTGGCCCACAAGTTCTCCAGTTTATTTTATGGTTGATTATGATCTTTGTACAAATCACAATTTTCGTTTTAGCTGTAAAGTTACTGTGTTTACGATATTATTCATATTCACGGGCATAAAATCAAACCATTACTGTGTATTTGTGGGCAGTCACGTGGTTCATCTCGACCAATTAAAACGCAATAGACAGGGCATGGTAATATAATGCTTTGTGAAGGGACAAAGCCTTGTGCTCAAATTTGTAACACATGAGTTCGGCTGTTGAATCACCTTTTATAGATTAAGAATAAGACATGTAGCCTGTGAGTTTGCATGGGATAACAATATTACTAAAATGTGAACTGGTTGACCACCCAGTTCTGTGGAATAATACTTTATTCATAATGTTGTAGGTATATTTACGGAATATTTGTTAACGTTCGTCACAAAGTCCCTTTATAGCAAAGATTAGAAGGAAACTTTCAACCATTGTCTTCAGAGGTAAGTCCACGTTACCCTTACCTCCTTTAGTGCAAGTTGCAAGAAGCTTGACAAGATGACCATTAGGTGGAATAGATTTCATTGTCTCTATTTCTGATCTTAGACTGGCATCAGAGTTCTTATCCGCAACGTCTACATAAAAAGTCAAGTTGAACAGAGAAAAGTGATAACGAGTACAAGGTGTAACAATGGTTTATTATACATTCGTTGTAAATTTAGAATGCACTTCGGGGACCTTTCTATTATTATCAATCACTTGTGGAGGCTCATTTTGAAGCCCTTAGGGTAAGAAAAATTTTCACCGTCTTAGATTTAAAATATAAAATTTATTTTTCTCCATAGAGTTAACACAGGAATGGCGGCCATTTTCAATTTTCAAGTAACGGTAAATTTTTGGATAATTCGTTTCTCTAGTACCAATTTTTGCTCTGTAAACCCTTATCTTTATTATTTACTTCGATGAATTTTCCCTACAGAAAATTTGGGCAGAAGTCTTCCTATTGCAAGGCACGTACAGTCTTAAAAGACAGTTAAAGTGTTACAGGAAACGTGACTCACATTAATTATCCGGCGAAATGGTAGCGGGACCGTGGTTAAGGTAGTTTGCGACTCGAAAGTGAAAGACTTAAACTTTAGCTCAAACTTTCCTTAAGGAATATTTAAACCAGTCTCTTTCAAAATCAAGAATAAAAATCGGGGGTCACCGTACAAATTTTGGTGCTAGAGAAACAGATAACCCAAGATTTACCGATATTTGAAATTCAAAATGGCCGCTATCCCTGTGTTAACTCTATGGAGAAAAATTAAATTTTCGAATATCCAAAAACTAAGCCGCTGAACTTACTAAAAGAACTTTAAAATGAACCCTACAAGTGGTACATCAGAAGAGAAAAGTTTGTGTCCAAATGTCTGTCCCCGAGGCGCGTTCTACCTCAACATCAAAACCTTCACCGGCGCATTTAGTGAAGTGTTACACTCACAGTATGCAAAGAGCACTGTTTGATCCTTTTTCACAAACACTTGCATCTTACTTGGTTACTCCATATTTGTCTTACGCACAGCTTAAAAATTTGGCTTCTTTACCCTTTGGTGTCTTGATGACGACCGATGTCACTCCATCTTGTCCAGCAACGAACCAAGCGTCAGCCTTGTAAATGTCATAGAACTTTCCAGAGTGTAGAATCTTCTTCAAACACGTTTGGTTGCTATTCACTTCAAAGACGTGCTCACCACATTTCATGTACGGGTCTTCCGGTATGACGTCCGGTTGGGCATATTCACGGTTAGTGTTCACCATTGGCGTCACTAGGGACACACAAAGCGAGGAAGACGCATATTCAGCCCTGGTATTTTCGACTCTTGGTGTCTCCTGCTGTCGGCAAAAATTACCGACAATTTAAATGCAAATAATTAGTACTCCATTCCATCACCAAGTTCATGATCATTCAGCATTTGTCATTGCAATCTCAATTAATCAAATTTGTTCTCATTTGTTACGCACGTCAAAACACAGCTTGGACGACTAAGTAACTGTCAGGGTTAACCTTCTACCGTACACTAAAATCTATGCGAGCTAAGTCTTAGATCATTATGAACTGTTCAAGTATTGGGTTCACCTAGGCCGTAAATATTTCAGACACACACCTCACTATTAAATACATCAAGTGTTGCTGCGTCGTCATAGTCATGGATTTCATTCATTGGTATTTCCTCTGGGCATGCGTGGTGTCCATTTGCTTGAACTGAAAGTAGATTAAGAACAACGAATAAAAATTGCAGTAATCTCTGGCGAGGGTTTAGTCTTACACTTTCCATTCTACGAAATTCACAAACTTTCATTTGTGATGGTTTATTCTTGCAATCATAAATCTGGTATAAATTATAAGTCGCCTTGATCCATTGTAGCACTTAGTCGACAAACGCGTTTGGGAAGTTACTAAAAGTATAGTGAGGATAACGCGTACCTGGGGCATCGTTAGCCTTTACTTCCTCGTAGTCATTTTTGCGCTTAAAAACTGAGAGAGAGAGAGAGAGAGAGAGAGAGAGAGAGAGAGAGAGAGAGATGCGTCAGATCATCCATACGTCAGGCGACGGGATTCGATTTAAAGAAAATATATTTTCAAATATGACAAGCAAAGTGACATCTTTACACAACTTTGATGTTGTGAACAGGCAATTTGAATGGAAAGTTGATTGTGTTAAAAATAGATTCTTACAGGTGTGTACGCAGCAAAACATCGTATGACCTTCATGCTGTATTTAGGTCACTGATCCACGATTCAATAGGCCCTTTCAAAGTTGCTGCCAACGGCGTATTGAAGTGTTTAGACATAAACACTTGTTTTCAATCGCCTGAAACTCAATAAAATCTTCTTCTAAGGTTAAAGGCCATTGTAAAGGCATTGTAAGTAACTCTAGAAATAGACCTCATCTTTTAATAACTGTTTGTTTTTGAGTTTCGATCCGTGACATCGCTATCAATGTGACTTCCTGTGTATTATTAGGTGATGGTAATTCGCGGTATTTGCCGCCGTCAACCTATTCATGATTTAACGTGCCGGCCGACAGAGAGATGTATGATTTATGTAAAGACTATACAGTACCTAATAAATTATAGTTGTTGCTAGTGAACACAGGGCAATACCCTCCTTCTATGGTGTGTTAAACTACTTACGTACGTTTCAACACGCTATAGGATTACCGCTGTTTTGAAATGATGCAGCATATTGATAGTATCGAAAGTATTCAACATGTGACAGAATATCTGAAGAGGGATATAAAAGTTTATCGTTGAACTGAACTCCTGGATACTAATCTAGAAACATTCCCTACAACCAAAATATGCCGGTCATTGAACTTTACTTACTTTTTCTCTTCAGGATGAATAGGATTATCACCGTTACCGTTGACACCAGTACGAAAACAACGACAGAGACGATCACTGGGGTGGTGTAATCTTGTTTGATCTGTTCATCACTTGTGAATACGGCTTGAATGTGAAATAAAGCGTAGTTTACAGGAGACAAAATGATGATATTATTAGATTAGTTTTGCTGATGACGGGTCTTCAAATGTTGAATATGGTCTGGCATTTTGCCTGAGAACACTTTCATATTTGTGAAAGTGAGTAGTATGGCCTTAGATCATGTAATAGGAAAGATCGAAAGTTACACATAACTTTCACAAGTTTCTCTTACTTACTTTAGATACCCGTAAATTAACTTCAATCCATCGATAAGACAACCGTTTACGTTTTACTATTAAATTTCGAGAGTTTAGTTCACATTCGAACTTGTTCTAGATAAAGCAGAGAAATCAGTTACATCTATTTTCAACACCATTCAAGAAAACTGGTACTGAACAAAAACTTAACCAGCCGGATTGTAAACTTACCTGGTGTTTGAAATGCAAATATGACGCTGCTACTGTTTCCTAGCTCATTGACGCTGATGATTTGTATCTCATAATTAGTGTCTTGTTCTAAGTGTTCAATTGTATACATAGACTCGTTAATATATAATGTCCTTTGCTTATTGCCGTCTGGAGTTTCCCAATACTCTATCAGAAAATTTTGCATGTGACCTCCATCGAAACCTGGCGTCCAGGTGACAAATACGGTGTTTTCACTGACATTGAAGTGGATGTTGACAACAGGATCTGGTTCGGCTGAAATGAAAACGTCAAGCAATGTAAACACTGGCCTTATTTGTGAGGATAATAATCCTGTATTTGCAGACGATTTAATTTAGTTTGTATTTGAACTAAATGATCGTGTAACGCGTCTTTTTCATTTTTAAATTCACCAGGTCTAAAATCTTCCTGTGAAAACGCCACAACAGAACATTTAGGAGGCTGAAGGATAGATACAAGATTCGAATAAAATGTGACCTCCCGTGACGTAATAACTGCCTTCGGCTCCACAAACATCAGCGGCAGCAAACATTGTACCTTTCACGGCTGGAAGGTATGTTAAAATTTTAAGGAAAGCCGCGAAATGAAGGGATATTTAAGACAACATAAAAGTTATCGCCCACGTAACTTCATGGAAGAGTATAGGGCAAACAAGTCGAGAAATTGCGTGGGGGAAACGGCGGGGCTATTATTGCCTTGCAAGGAGGTTTTTTGACGAATGGCGTGTGTATTTTTAGCTACACTGCTATTGTGTGTTACTCGGAAAAGGACCTCTTTCTGGTTACGTATTCGTCATGCTTGTTTACTGAAGATCAGTTTTCGCTCAACAGGTCAGAGATCATAGAGCAGGTTGTTCTGTAGAGGTCTGGTTTGCCCTAAAGACGGCATGTAGGTGATATGGTCGAGGTCTGCATACATTGGCGGTGGGAACGTACAGTGTATCTTTCATTTTAGTTTCTTAGACTATGGTTTTAACATGTCATTTGTAATTCTATACATTAGTTTTCAAACACATTCTTAATGGTACTGCATTGACCTTCCTTCAAGACCATTTTACGCACACATGAAAATGTACAAATAATTCCTAAAGCTTTTTATAAACTCGTTTGCCCAGCACAGTATCATTGATATGAGCGTTGGATGTTACTTCACAAAAGAATGGACTGGCGGTTACATGAATGATACTCGAGTCGAAGGTCAACAGGTGATAGGTTTCAGCACGTGCTGTTAAGGTAGCACGCGTCTCGATATTGAAGATCTGTAACTTTTGCTCAACTTTCCGTACGGAAACTTCAAACCATTCCCTTTTGAAATCAAGAAGAAAACGAAAGGGCGATCGAGCAAAATGCTGTACTACAGGATCAAACTGCCGAACAGTTCCGGACACATGAAATTCAAAATGGCCGCCATCCCTGTGTTTATTCTATTGAGAAAACGAAATTCTCCAATTTTTACAAAAGTAAGCAGGCGAACGAAAAATTCATTCACTCCTTTAGGCTATAAAGCCCCTTCCAAGTGGTAGACCAAACAAGTATTGTAATCGTTCAAGACTCTAAATTTCTGTCTCTGATGAGGCGCATTAATACAAAATGAGGCGAATCAATCATGGTATTTACTTCATTTTTGTTCAGAACGTTTGCCGACCGACAATTCTGACGATTACGCACACTGTCATAAAGTGCAATTTCCTGACATAACCTTCGATCAATCACCGATCGAAAAGGAACAAGTGAGTGAAATATACTATATATGTACTCATTTCCTGGATGTTACACCATAGACCCTCGAGAAAAGGGTCTATGGTTACACAAATCAACGATGGTATTTAATAAAAAGATTTATGTTCACAATAGAGTTCGTATGATCACATCCTCTTTGGATGATTGACTGAACAGAGGAAAATTTGAAGTTTGTTTTCACTAAATCTATGCACTTGTGTAAGGACATACTTTCACAGTCACAAACGAGAGCTAATTGCCCGCAATTGTCACTTAATTTGTGCCTCGAGTTGGGTCATCAGGTTGAATAAAAACATAAACACAGATACACATAAAGTCTGGAAATTGTTACATTTGTTGTCTGTGGCAGTAGTTTATGGGGACCCACACAGTTAAAAATTTAGTTTAGATTAGTTTGCAGTTTAGTTTGCGTCTATGGTAAAAGGTACAGCAGAGCAGTCACCTTAAGTTGATGATAAATACGGAAGAGCGCTACTTGTAATCTATCCTATTGTATGTAGCTTTTGACATTGCGATCCGATTAAGCGGCCAATTGGGCCAATCGAGAAAATAATCTGCTATTGTGAAAGCAATGCTTACGAACCCCCCCGCTCACTTACGCCCGGTTCCTTCTGACAATTCAGTCAATTAACCCAAACTCCCAATCCCTATTGTGCTTCACTCAACACAAAAACCCAAGCAGTCGATCGTAGAATTAAAAGTGGCTTAAAGAAAGTGAAAATTCATTTTATTTTAATATTATTAATTAGTCAATGTCTCAATTACTAAGTGTTGGTGTTTTGCGTACGATGTTTGTGACGCCATCAGCTTGCGGCAATACGACTTCTTGAATGCTGCCAAATATTCCTGTATTAACGATTAACCCCATTATTAAAACATGACTTACATTTTCCTTGAAGAGTTACGTTGAATGCCAGGGTACCCTTTTCGTTTCTTGATATACAAACATAGACTCCATAGTCTCTGCCAGGGTCAGTGTTATTGATCATTAGTTTGCTGACCACAATCGAGTTACCAAGAACTTCATTTTCTCTGAAAATATCAGAATTTTGTTCAAGGGCGCCACCATTCAATCGAAACCATTGAATTGACGACGTAGGATAACTGTCAATTTCACACATCAGAGTGGCAACTTCACCTTGATCGGCCGCAGATTTACTGTTCTGGATTTTGTTCAGCGCAGTTGGCGGATCTGAAAACGAACGAAATAGGTATCGTTTACAAGGTGACAATATACAGCATCCTTGTAGTTGTGAAAAGACATACTACTAAACTTAGATATCTATCATCGGTATAAACAAAGAAAAAAAACTGTGCCTTACTCAAGTACAGTTTCAAAATGTGATGAAATTCGTTGTTTCCTTCCTCGTATATTGTCTATCTCCAGCCCAGGTCTGTAGTGTGTTAGTCTGTCAGTGTACGCGTGCATGCCTGTCTGTGTGCGGACCTATCTCCTCAGAATAGGCTTATTGTTTTCCTGTATTTCTAGTGGATCACCACGCTCTAAATCTGATGCTAAATCTGGTAGATTAATGGATTCAATTCTTAAACTTACACATCACCAAGACTCTAGTCAATCCATACGCCGTCCCGAGGTACTCTTCTTCAGTACACATTGAGTTGACAGCGCTGCAATTGTAAATCCCATGATCTGTTCTATGAACAACATCTATAACTAGTTTACGTCCGGGTACTTGGACTCCGTCAGGACGAATCCATGTAACCAAAGATGGCGGATTGGAATCTACAAAACAGTCTACAGCGAGGTCGTCTCCTTCGTCGACTTGTATTTCAGATCCGTGAGAGATAGAAACCATGGGTTCATCTAAAAGATCGGGAAAAACTGCAGCGTCAATACAGAGGTGCGCTCTAAGTATTTTACGTTATAGTGACGAGTTGTGTGTTTAAGCATTAAGATGAGAAAGAGGCCTAGCGTCATAGACTTGTTCCAAGTCTGTGGAGATATAAGTATCAAAACGTAATAAATTGAACGACTAAACATTGGCAGATTGTCGCGCTAATGGTAGGCTGTTCGTCGATCGTGGGGTGAACGCCTTACTTGGCCAGCCAGTAACGCAGCTCAGAGAATACCCAGGCGACTGGGAGCCAGCCTACTAGCGTCATTACAATAGGTGTATCTAGTAAGAAGTGTAATATGGTATGTCACGGCCTGTCATTACGTTAGACTTTTACTTCAGAAGGATTTCATAAACCTCGGGACAAAGATATTGTTGTAAAGTTAATGACATGTCACTACAGTTCAACGGGAGATTCGTTTCTTACATTGCACGTGGACAATAAACTTGACTCGGACGCGGATGACAAGTCCATTAAAATTTTCACTTGTTGCTGTACATGTGTATTTGATAGGACTTGACACTTGACGTCCGATGTTTTCTACTACCAGACGATTTACGTCATGTCCTTTCCCATCAACTTCCCAAGTTATGTTCTCCACAGGAGGAGTTCCTTCCGTGTATGGACAAGTCAAATTCAAGGTTTCGCCCTTCCTAATGCAGAGGGAAATCTCTTTATGGTCAGCCGTCGGCGGATCTAACAAGAACAACATGACAAAATAGACGAACGCTATAATAAGGAAATACATTGAGACCAACGACTTTCTATCGGCTGATATATTTTAATGAATTTGTCAAATTTAGAAGAGAGAATGACATCTCTCTCTCTCTCTCTCTCTCTCTCTCTCTCTCTCTCTCTCTCTCTCTCTCTCTCTCTCTGTGGATATACATAATATAATGAGCAAAGGCATATATATATATATGCATGTAATTACTTTTGTGTAGACATACAATGTCAGAATAAACATCAAAGATTAAATCAAAAGCAAACAGGTGAGTTACCTTGAACATGAAACACAATACTCTCGTTACACGTCCAGGGAAAGTCAAATGTGCTGTGGTTAAACCTGCAATTCATGCGAATTCCATCATCTTTGAATTTGATAGTTTTGGAGAATAATATTGGATTCAGAAACCTTCTGTCCATATCTATTCCATTTCTTGTCCATACTAAGTTTCCATATTCCATGGCACGACTTTCAATACTGCATTGAAGTTCAACTGTGCTGCCGATGATAACCTCTCCATTTGGACCAACACCAGACACTTTTACACAGTGAGGATCGTCATCTGAAAACAGAATAAATCTATTTGTTACTAAAATGCTGTTTGATTGGCTGATCCAATCAAAGCACTGCATAACACCATATAACACAAAGCTTTTCACTGCAAATTTTTCACTGCACAATATTGCAGAATTACAGATAGGTATTATCATTCATCTATGCAGGGTAGTACACATGTATTAACATGTATGTATGTATGTATGTATGTATGTATGTATGTATGTATGTATGTATGTATGTATGTATGTATGTATGTATGTATGTATGTATGTATGTATGTATGTATGTATGTATGTATGTATGTATGTATGTATGTATGTATGTATGTATGTATGTATGTATGTATGTATGTATGTATGTATGTGCTTGCACATGTATACATAGATTGGTGGGTGCATGGACGAGTGAGTGAAAGTACGTACTGATGTTGGAAGCACGAGTAGATTAGATAGGTACTCTTGTCTGTAAGTAGGTAGGTAGACAAGTGGGTATACAGAAGAATGTTTTCTTTCTTACCCAAAACTGTCAAATTAGCCGACACCTGTCTTATTCTTTCGTCAATCGTCGAGTCCGGAATTCTACATATCCACGTTCCCTCATCTGTCTTGTTGACGTTATTGATGACAAGATCTGCCTGGCCTACCAACGACCTGTTGACGTGAAGTCCTGGATGGTACGAAGCTCCACCACTTGAAATATGAAGCAAAGTTCCGTCTTCTTTCCGTTTATACCATTCCGGCAAAACATGACCAGAGTAATTGTTAACTTTGCAATGCAGAGTGGTGGGTTGACCTTCCCTGGCTATGGTGTGGGACGGTACTTCATCCCAGATTGTTTGTAGAGCTACAGAAGTTCTTTTCTTTGTTTCCCAAATTGTTTTCTGCTTTTCAGTTGGCTCCGGTATTTCTGATGTGCAAAAAGTAACGTTCATATGATGGAGAGAGAGAGAGAGAGAGAGAGAGAGAGAGAGAGAGAGAGAGAGAGAGAGAGAGAGAGAGAGAGAGAGAGAGAGAGAGAGAGAGAGAGAGAGAGAGATTAGGTGGGTTAGGGTGACAAAAGAGAAGGTGAATAGGGATGAACTTCCAAGAAACTCAAGCAAAGTAGAACAGTGAACCAAAGTAGACAGGCTGTAAGATAGCGCAAGCTTCATTCTAAGAAATTTACATGTTCATCTTAGAGTACGTGATAAAAGAGTCGTAAGGGCGACTCTATCATGAACAGAAATGTTTACTTTTGAAAAGTACACGTAGGTTACGTACAGCGGCTTATTACCGTGGTAAGGTCTTATGATCAGAAGGAGACAATATCCAAGTGACTCAAATACCGCATTTAAAAAGAGAAAACGAAAATGCATTATCATCTGCCATTGCAGCTCTGTGTAAACTGTAGGAATAGATTGAAACATCTCACGAACACCAAGTCATTACCGAGTTTGTAACACCTCTAGTGAAATCTTAAAGCCAACATTTGAGATATTTCAAAGTTAATGTTATCAAAATGGAATCGTTGATGTCCTCACCTAACACTGTTAACTGAGCGTATCTTGCTTGATCGTTTACTGTTCGAGGTGACCGACAAATCCACGTCCCTTCATCTTCAATTCGTACAGATCGAAAGACTAGATTGACTTCACCATTAGTTCGGTTACCGGTAACAATACAACAGTCATTGTAAGACGTGCCCGAGTCAGTAATCGGATCATCGTCCGTACCGTCTGCTGTCATCTTGTACCATTCTGGCAAATGGATGTCGTTCCCATCTGTCTTTACTGCGCAGTATAGTGTGACTTCTTCGCCTACTCTCACGGTAGTGTTTTTTGGTTCCATTTTCCAAGTGACTCCGCTAAGGACTATATTAAAAGCTTTCATGAGGAAATTGACCAATCCACATGGCTTTATTCGGTGGCACATGTTGCGATAAAGTAAAAAAGTATAATCATAAAGCTCGACTTAAGTTTGTTCTGACATGCGTAATCTTAGATATCTCGAACGTTCCGTTATTATTATTTTAGTACTGGGTAGTAACGAGCTGCACGTGGATTGCTTTGGCGTAAGTATAAACTGGGATTATATAGCGCTTTCATGTAGTATTCTATTGTTGTGGAAGACAATTCTAAGACGTCAGGAAAATGCTCAATCGACGAAGTTCAGGAAAATCCAAAATCCTAATGTCAAACTTAAGGGTGTTCGAGAGAAAAGTTTCCGGTAGATTTGCCCTGTATTAAGGTTATAAAATAAGGTCTTAATTTGAGATATTTCAGAAAAGAAGACAGTTTGTGGGAGAAAACGCGAAATCGACTTGTTAGCGAAGCTGTGGAGACTGTTTACCAGGTAAAATTTTTAAAATGTGAAAATTTGTTGATATGTTGGGATCATACGAAAATGTCAAAGTTAAAAAAAACGTTTTTGCAGTTCTGTATCACTTCTATGTCCAAGCTTCGGAAATGCCGGTATCGATGTGGCGTTATGAACTCCTATCGGTAAGATATTGACGATATAGTCAAGTAAGCTGGTTAGTACGTCAAGTATGTACGATGGAATGCT
The DNA here is from genome assembly GCF_041260155.1 of Ptychodera flava. Classification (NCBI taxonomy): domain Eukaryota; kingdom Metazoa; phylum Hemichordata; class Enteropneusta; family Ptychoderidae; genus Ptychodera; species Ptychodera flava. The sequence continues at coordinate 3,814,156 of NW_027248279.1, forward strand.
TGATTTACCGCGTTCAGGTAAACAGGTATACAGATAAGCCATTACTGAAGTGTATTTAGGTCAAATGATCAAATGGTTAGTAAAAGACAGGAGGGGCATACTATAGTAAGCGCTGTTATGGTGATGTGCTGTCTGAGAGTATTTCAATTCACTTACCAGGCTGGGACACATTGATTACGATCGATAGTAGCAGTGGGACCAATTTAGAGACAGAAGTAGTCCACTGGTTGTGTGTCGACTTCATTTTGTGGTTTAGTATTTTTTAGTTTCGGTTGCATCACGTGACAACCGACCCTCACCCCCTGCCTCTGTTGCCTAAATCTGTCATAAAACTTACTTCCTTCACGAAAACATTTCACGGATTTACCAAGAATAACCTCTTCCACTAAACCGCTAAAAAGTTACGTAAGTTTTAACAACATACCATTTCACCCTAGAACATCCAAAAATGCAAGCAAAAACAATGCCCATATTTAGTTTGTTGTACTGTAAGGTGGCCATACTCTTCGAGACTAAATTTATTAAGTGACTGGAATACAAGACTTAATAGTAAACTCAAAAGGTTTAATTTACTACTCATGCTTCAACAGCTGCTTATTAAATAGTTAGGTAGAGAACCAACAGCTAAGATAGCTTCGGAGCATTTGAGGGCGCTATGTCCCTCTCAAGAGTGGCCTTTCTTATTTAAACCTTTATTCATTGGTTATGCAGAAGGATCCTGCGAAGCGAAAACGTGACAAATGATGTCATGTTACGTGACAGTCAGCACGACTAACTGTATGTGAGTAATTGGAATGCAATGACAAACCTGACATTCTTCTCACTCAAGTCACTTGTTTGCTGAAGCAGCCATAGTGGTGCTTCCAACACTCCTCCTTGTAGACATGAGCTTGATACAAACGGATATAAATCGATGGTTAGGCTGTTATCAAACACATTGGGGAGTAGAGAGAATCCAAAAAAGTTTTCTGACTTTTTAAAATGCCCTAGCAAACTCTCTTTACGTTCAAATCCCCCTTCTGACTTGCTATAATTTTGAAGTCCCCTCAAAGGAAGGCAAAATGTATCCTATATCACACTTCATCCAAAAAATATCAAATCATTATACATGGGAGTCTATTGGGCAAACTATTAAATTGTTTCAAATAAAAACATGCTATATCTCTTTATTTATGATAATATGTGTTAGATAATTCATGTAAATTTACTATGCTTTAAGTGGCTGGTAAAAACTGCATGTGTGTACAAGAAAATTGATTTTGGATTTCATCGATAATGTTGATCCACTATACATGGTGGTCTATGAGAAAACTATGAATATTTTTTTTCCCAATATAAAGCCTGCAATATCTCTGCATTGATACACGTTCGATAATTGACATAAATGTACTTATTTGAAAAGGGTGGTCACAAGTGTAAATGTGTACAAGAAATTTATTTTTGAATTTTCTCGTAGTAATGATCAACTATACATGGGATTCTTTAACAAAACTGTGAATAATTTCTTTCCCAAGGATAAACTGACTATACTTTCAATATATAGAAGCTGGATAATTGACATAACTGTGCTTGATTAGAATAGGGTGGTTTCAAGCGCATATGTGTACAAGATTTTGATTCTGGAATTTCAACGAAAATGTTGATTCACTGTATATTGGAGTCCATGAGAAAACTACGAATAATTTTTTACAATACTAAACTAACTAAATCTGTGCTTTTAGAAGTGTTTCGCAATTGATTTAAATTTACTTAATTCAAATATGATGTTTGAAAGTTCAGATGTTGACAACAAATATGATATTGGAATTTCATCCGAACTTATTATTTCACTTCTTATGGTAGTCTACATTTAAACTATTAAATAATTTCTCTGACATACTTGCTATAAATATGTATATATTTAAGTATTATTAGGTCGCAATTAGTTTCTCGATAAACGATAATAGTGCTCTCTGTATAATATCAAGCAAACTAATAAATGAAGGTGAATATTACAGCTTTGTCCTTTTTGCTATCTCATAAAAAGGTTGAATATAGCATGAATTCTCTCACCTGTCATTGTCAGGAAAACTGGACAAAATTAACATATTGTATAAAAGGGACATTAGATGTCCCTTTTTTGCCAATCAAGTATGTTTTATTCTGTGTGTCGACTGCAGTTTCTTCTTCTATTTCTCACATCATCTAGAATAACAAAATTATGTTTGGCAAATACTCTGTAAGTTAAGGTGTAAACACCGTAATCATCCAAATGATGACAAATGAATTCTAGTCCAGACCCCGGACTTTGATTCAATTTTAAACAATAACATTCTGACTGTACACATATCGAACTTTCTGCAAATTACATAAGGGTCATGTGATAATCAGTTAGAATAACATATCAAAACCGTCTACAGCTGCCGGTCTGAAAATGGACGTGTCATAAATACGATTCAGAGCCAAAAAACAACAAATCGCAGAAATAATTCGCGAGGTGGATACAACAGCTTTTGATCGAGCAAATTTCGACCAGGAACACTACAGCTTTCTAAACGGTTAATGTTTAAACGTTTGTTTGAGAGATACAGAACAGTGACTGTCACGAGATTATAGTAAAGAGAATGGTCGCTATATACAAATCACAACATCAGGGCTCGAAATTAGCGGTAGTCCCGCGTCCACAGACTACCAACTTTTCCCTGGAGCTACCGAAGTCCATGAAATGGTAGCCCACACGGACTACCAAAGCCTGGGACATGAAATACTTGGCTTACGATGTCCGTCACTTTCGGACGAGCTAAATGCAGTCAACATGCAGTTTCATTTGTTTGAAGCAATTATCCTTTCATCTGTGAAGAGTTATTTTTTTGGGTGACTATTACAATTTTCACAGCTATGTTGCTGTTTTCACAAGATGCAGAGCGTTGGAATGTTGAGTTGCTTTTCCGTGTGCAGTCTTTGCATGCCAGTTCACCTATGCTAATGATCGGCAGCATACAAGACGTACTTGTGTCAAGTTTTGGGATTTTGATGCTGAAATTTCACAAAACTGTCACTTCTATATCAAGAGATTGTGTAATTAGTTTGATTTGAAATAGTAATATAAAACACTGTGTCACTTAAGTTTGGCTGAGTTTCGCTGTCTTTTATCTGTGGTTGTCGATCAGTATCAATGTATTACGTTCTGTATAGAGAGACGGGTGTAACAAGGCATGCCAGTTCATAAAGATCACGAGAATATTTTTTTCTGTTTTTCTTTACTCAAGTTACAAAATCTTTGGATATATAAGCCGATTGAAAATGATAGAAAGTGTTAAAATGTATATAAATTAGCATAAATTAAGCATTCGTGACACATAACATGGGGTTTAATTTCTCGAGTTGAAGCCCCTAGTTTTACTGCTATTTTGTGTTGCTGAACCGGGGCTTATACTCGGACGAGTACAGTATCCCTAAACTAAAACATTCATGGACTACCAGCCATTGTCACTGGGCTACCAACTTCAGAAAATGGTAGCCCGAGTGGACTACCAGTGTAAAAAGTTAATTTCGAGCCCTGCAACATTCACCAAGAATATAATTGCTTTCAGGAAGTATATACTTAAACGGGGTCATAAGGTAAACTGTTTGCAGAGAATTCATTAATTTTAAGTGCCATTTGTCATGTATCCTTCACCTGACAATTAATGCTATGTGTCCCCATCAGTTGTAATCATGAGATCTTCCGCTTGAGACAAGTCATCTTCGTTACAATAATCGCCACTTCATTCATTTCCTCTTCCTTTCAAACTAATACTACGGTGATATCTGCAATGTAAACTTAATGACCCCTCTTCCAACCATTGCAGTGACGGTTTGAATAGGGTCTATCACAAACGAAAATTCTAATAATATGTTCAGATAACAATAAACACGAACTAATTTGAGATAATTGGATTTTCATATTTTTCAAATTTCTCAATATTGTTAGGTGCCCTGTTGCTGAATGTTGCAATATTACACATTACTCATAAAAGCAAGTGCAATTGAGCATACATTTTCAAATTAAACTGACATTACTTCACCGTCCGGTTATCCCAATTAGTTCCAGTAGAGTTAAAATTGAAATTTAAGACAATGTTAAACTGTAATCTTTGTCATTTTTGGTATTCCTCAACACAAATTGGCTATGATTACAACGAGGGTATCCTAAGTTGTGACTTTTGCAAAAATTCATGCATCAAAAAATCACAACTGTTTTCAATGTATGTAAGATTTTAACCTTTACAAGTCGGATTTCATCAACATACATAAACATTTGAGCGTTACATCGATGCATTTCTATAGGAACAGACGGACGAATCGTTATATATGTTGACTTTGAATTATGTCAATAAGTTATACAAATTGAGACGTACTTTCTCCTTCGACTTTGAATTAGATCAAAAGGTTTCAATCACGATTTGCCCTACACGATGATACGATCTAGTTTCATAGTTGTTGTCTTCTACAAGAGATCAAGGTACACTTTAGACAAAAATGACTGTCCCCTGAGCGATATGACTTAAAAAAAGAAGTTATTCAGTCTTGGTGAAACCTATAATAATTGCTTATACATACCAAGTTCATAACCTAAATCGATGCTTAGTTAATCCACCCTTGAAGTGCACTCTTTAAAGCAGGAATTGTAGATGTGACACTACCTGCCATGTCAGGCTAGTACAACCACCCTAGGCAAACCGACCAATGCTGCGTGTACCCCTTAACTTGTTGAAAATATGCTCGATAATTCAAGGTTTGCGAAATATTAAATTATCGTTTATACATTTATTTTCACACAATTACTATGACATGACTGACGTATATAGAAGTACAATGTTCATATCTAGTATTCCGTAAGCAAATTTAGTTGAAGATTGAACAGAAATACATAAAATCCTCTTTCTCGAAGAATTTCACACTTATTTAAATTGCCTTCTCTTTATTGTCTTTTTATGGTCATTATTCACGCAGTGGCCAATATGTCCGTAAAGGGGAGTCTAAGTGAATTAAGCATGTCCATGGTTCACGTTGTCTTTGATCTCAGGCCTCGTCAAGGTAATCTTGTGACTCGGCATTGGATAGTAGCGACAGTGTGGATATCAGGAATTTTCTTAGAGGGTCGAGGTCCAGGGTAAAATCTTTGGCAGTGTCCGTGGCAGTGTGGTGTCACTCACAGTTGATAGTAAGGTAGCGATGATGCCTATTCCAATTTGCAGACAGTTACCGTGTTCGGCGAGTCTTTTTCTCCTCTCTCCGTTTATTGTATCTGAGTGGCATTTGTCACTGTAGTTATCTTGTCACGTAGACTTGCTACCACATCGACGTTAGCAAAATAGTGATGCAGGACATGAGAAAGACAGCATAGCTCTGTAGGACAGTTGGCTACGTCAATTTTCATTTAATTACCTAAGCAATTCGTGTATAGATTCCTTTAAAAGAGCATTAAAATTGATTTTACTGCTGGTGTTGTAATGCAGATACATAATTACATTGTGATTCTCATTATATGGTCTACATATGCATATCCAGGTTAATTTTCGTAAATAATATTTGAAGGTTCGATGATGGTATGCGAGCTTTGCAATATTGTTTCACATATTTGCCGTCGCTATAATATCAAATGTTGGAATATATGTCATACATTTTGTGACACGATATGTTCCCCAAGATCAAAAATTTATATTACGTCATAAACAATTTTGCAGTTGTACCTGTGAAAACACTTCTAACCAATGATTTTCCACACTGTCAATGTGCAAATGAATGTAAAGAACCCAAATCATAGCTAAGTTTAGTTCTGACTTTCCCCTCTGTAATTTGGTCGGGCTAAGTCTGACTGACTTATATATCAGATATTAGCGATTTTTGTGAATGAAGGCCTTTTGTATAGAACCTTAGCCATTATTTTAAAAGCATACCTTTTTTCTTCTACCAAAACAGAGTTTTGAAACTTCCGAAAATAAATACAGTCAAATTCGGGCTTTCACCTACTGTTATATTGTCATTAAATTTTCATTCCATTCTTGTTAGTCTGCATTCAGTTCACGTTGTTGGTATATTTATTTTTGTTATCCCGATTTCGTAAGTGTGAATACCGTTGAATCACCAGTTACTTATTCAGTTTCATGTTAAAAATTACTTTGCGTACACCAATGAGAACCATGACAACATATCAATCATCGTTGCGGTCTCAATTTGCAGAAATACAATGCTTTTAAATGGAAATCAACAGGACATCATCGCTGACTTTTAAGGCACGTGACGAAATTTGAATGCCATTATATACCTTGTCATTTGATCAGTGTCACGATGGTATTGTTGTCGATCGCTTGAATTGGTAGCGTCCCGGGGCTGGCAAGGCTGGTATTTCGATGTTGAAGGGATGTAAGGAAGACCGGAGGCATCGATTATTTTAAGTTTTAGATGCTACTTTATTCCATTAGAAAGTACACTACAGTACAGCCCTAAAGAAAAGCTAAAAGACTGACCAGTATACACGTGGTGGACAAACAGAGACGCATGGCCCCATGTATAGTAATGACAGCTCATGAATAGTAATGACAGCTCATAAATAATAATGACACAGGACTATGTTACATTCCTCCTTCCATATATTGATTGAGACATTGAGTCTACATCACTAGAGTGGTAAACTCGTTCAGAAGATCAGAAAAATTAATTAAAGTAATACAATGCTAATAATATTGACTCTAATGAAAGTACATGACAATAAATTGCCGTTTGAATCGAGTACCTTGTCGAATTTTAAGGCCTTTGTCCAAAGTTTTCACTTAGCCTGATGATCTTGTTTTCTATCTCATAAGTAAGGAATAAATCGGAGTACACAGATGACTGTGGTATAACTTCTTGTTTTCAGTCCCAATAGTACAGGGCTTACAAAAGGTACCTGGCAGTCACTTTACTGTATGTAACGACATATTCAATATTCTCTTCCCGAAAGTTAATTTTGCACACGGATGTGCAACCAAATGCAATTGCTGTTTTTACAAAAGTGCATTTTGCCTCTCATTTGACTTCTTTTATCATTAAGTCACAAATTGATTGGGACATCTTGAAAATTATTAAGGGAGTGTAGGGGCCCGAATGATTCGTCCATCGACATGATTAAAGGTTTTGTCGAAAAAGATCGCTTTATGGAAAAAAACAAATCCTCACACAGTTCTTCTAATCTGAAGTATGAAAAAGAACAAACTGAAACCTTGAGTAGAATGTCAAAGTCAAATACAATTCGTTAATATAAACTTGAGTAAAAATAGTTGTATCTGTGTAAAAATAAAAACAGACATTGTATCAAAAAGTAGAATTTCAAGTTGTAAATTATAGTTAGTGTTCTTGGCTGTGATAATATACGGACACTCAAGTCTGGGTAACATATAGGCATGTAAAGTTCATCATAGCTCCGAAATTTTTCTGAAGTTTTGTAAGTCTTAATTCTGAGGGATAAACTCTGTTAGCATCACGTATTTTCGTTAAAATTCGTACAATTCGTTAATATAAACTTGAGTAAAAATATTGTATCTGTTTAAAAATAAAAATAAACATTGTATCAAAAATAGAATTTAAAATCGGTAAACTATAGTTAGTGTTCTTGGCTATGATAATATACAGACACTCAAGTCTGGGTAACATATATATTAAATGGCAGCGGATGATTTTTGTCAATTTGATAGATTTGGTTAAAGCTCTTATGGATGTTATTGCCTATTTTCTTGTACTTTTGTTTTGTCTCTACAATACAATTTCTTCTTATGGACGATAACATTTAGAAGCCCTTCTACGGCCTACCAGTACATCGATACAATAACCATCTACGTGTAACATGTCGTTCACTCTGTGTAGCAGAATTTTTTTCAATTAGCCTCTTTTAATTCGATTATCAGTCATATCGATACAGGGTGATCACTATTCTGTCAGTACAAATGTCAATATGCCCAACCAGGCCACACAGAATACAGTTATAATGGGGTATTATAAATGACAGAATAATTATGTGTGAAATAAAATGTACAAACAGAACAGAAATTGAAATGAATAGTAGAGGATGTGTTTCAAGCGAGTGTGAAGTTTATTTTATATATATTTGTGCATAAAACCGTTCATCCAATTCCTTCTGAATAAATCCCAAGTTACCATTGCTCACAATGGGTTTGGGCCAACCATTGTATTGAAGATGGCGAGATGAACGTTAGAATTTCATTAAAGTGCAATCACATGTCTACGTCAATGTACGGAAACATGTCAAATTTGTATTTTTACATGTCATCCAAAAACATTACAATTTAAAAATGCATAGGTAACTATTGAAATACGTCAAATTTGTCAAATTTGATAAACAAGTACCTCTTCAGTAAACTTTAAAAATGACATAAAACCAAACTGACTAGAAAATGATCTCAGCAAGTATCTTTATAATGTTCACAAATATAGAAAAGTTATTTCAAAGATAGCTTTGTGGTTAAATACTACAAACTAGAATAGTTCAATGTATGACTATTACAATCTGAAATGAAACACAAATTGTGTACATACCTACGCATCTATTTGACTCTTTAACAGATGTTGTATCGGCACATAATTTGTGAAATACAACAAAATTAAGTCTTCTGTTCATAGGGATGTGCCATTACATGTTGAAAACCCAAATTAGATTGGTTAATTGTTACAGGAAAAACTATACTTAATGCAAAATAGACACTTTCATTTAAGGTAGTGACTCAGGTTCGTTGGTCATTTAGCAATTTTTTGATTATTTCATATTCTGAACCCCTGAAATATGATCTTTCTATTAGAGAAAACTGTGAGGTAACATTATACTAGGATATGTCTGAAATTTTAGTGAAACACGGCCTTCTAACCACTGCGCGAGTTATTATTTTCTTTTAGTTTTAACGGTCCGGATTACTGTCAGCGTTATCGTTATACTTTGAAGGAGATTATGTAAGTTTTTACGCACTATGTTGCGCATGCGCGCACGTCTTCATAAGAAATGCTATTCCAACATGGCTGACGACTGCCGGCAGTTATAAGCGGTGTAGAAAACGTAAACAGGGGCCAAAGAAGCAAATGGAAAGCTGATGGACGCGACGCCGTTTTGAGACTTTTGAAACTTTCTGACCTTGGCTCATACTACAACTGCCATTGATTTGAAACATTTGTTGGTACTATGGTAATAAGGTTGCACGCGTGATGTTGGTACCGGGCTCCATCATGCGCGCACGTACAACACTGTAGATTACACTGCCGCCCCACGAGACTCTATTTAATCTTCACTGGAAAATATGGTTCTAAAACAGCAGCCCATATTTTGGACTTAGTTTGTAAATTGTCAATTCGACACTGTTATGTCGGTCTAGAGCACAGCACGCAAAACGTCGCTTCACGATTGGTGCCGGTCTGTTTCTATCTGTGGTCATGAGAGTGTCGCTGGGTGTCGCGACACGTCGCCGTTTCAATTTTACAATCAGTGAATCTGTCGAGTATCGCCTCAGTCGTTTATTTTAAGTCATGAAGAATCGCTTTTACGTGTAACTGAAGTTGATTTTGGTTTCATACGCGGGGCCATAATAGTACATGTCACAGTCGAAAGCGAAATAGCGCACAAAAAACCGGTAGGCCTATCATTCCTGATGGTGAGCAAAAAGACTGCAGCAGATCACATGTGAAAACTACAAAAAGAAGTGCTACTTTACCCGTATTCCTTGAACTTCTCAACTACAGAATTGTCTAGATCATCGAATGTTGGTCGTCTCATATCCGAAAGCAAGCAAGCAAGTGACGTCCTGTACTATAGGCACAAAAATCGGCGCTAAAATGAACTTGACAACCATTTCACACTTGGTACGTGCATAAATTACGGGCTATGAGACCGGAAGTCGAGCGCTTGCGAGCAAGCGAGTGCGCGTCGTCGGCAGAACGCAGACCTGTAAACCATTCCGGCTGTATTTTTTTAAACTTTTCTAGTCTTGAAACCAGACTCTAACCGTTACCAAAACATTGTACAGTTAATATAATTATAAGCTAGATACGTATTTGACGAACAGATTATGCCCTGAATTATCTTTCTAGTGTTTATTGTGTAAATAGTACCCACCGCTTACGCTGACCAGCCTCACGTTTCTACGCACAATTTTCATCATTTTTTGGCGAACTAGTGTTAAGGACTTGTCAGAAATTCTCCTGATGCCCAATATTTAACCTTGACCCAGATCGAATGAATTTTTTTTAAAGGTACAAAAATCTGACTTTTTCGGCCATTTTGTGTGAAAAATGGGACGTTTACACAAATCGTCGATTTTCTCAGTTCCGATTTTTGCTATGTATGCGCACCTTCAAATGAGTGTAAGTCGGCGACGCGTGGGCGGATTTCCCCAATTCTTCGCATGCTAACACTTCATGATTAGACCTGAAAAACCGTGTTTTAGATTTTTGATAAACCCCCCTGAAGTGACGATAACTTGACAAACGTGAACAACAGACGATAATTTATGCGAAAATCCGACAGTTCACACTTCGAAGGCTCACTGTGCAGAAACAAAAGCGAATTTCAAAAATCCAAAACACGGTTTCCCCCAGTATATCCAGCTGTCAAGTGCCGTTAACAGATCACTGCCAATTCTTACTTATACTTTTTTAAGTGAAAAAACTCAAAATCACACGTTTTCGCTTTAAACAAACATACGAATGCATGTTTTGACAACTAAACAAAATTTTTACCTTCTTCAAATATAGACCTAACAGAAAATGTACCACATGTTGGGTGTGAGACCCCGTTTTTTATGTGAAACTTTTGATTAAAAATATGTGTCAACAAAACCGAGTCACTACCTTAAGTATTATATTTCAATTCACCACAAATATGACAATGAATATATCGTTAGGGTTGCAACTTACACAGCCAATACAGTCTAATGACGTCTGGTTGAGATAGTATATACCATGAATAATTACATTCAAATAAAAAAGATCAATTGACACAATCGTATTGAAATGTAGTAACGGTATCAATAATCGCATGTAAAGTTCATCATAGCTCCGAAATTTTTCCGAACTTTGTAAGTCTTATTTATGAGGGATAAACTCTGTTCGCATCACGTGAATTGTGGACATCATACAGAAGTAAGGTTCTGTAACTCGTCATCAGTAAAATCACATATTAAAAATTCATCTACGTAAATGACCTACAGCTTTAGGGAACTTTATCGCGAATTGCTCGCTTATATCAATATATTGATGACGTCCACTACAAAGGTGTGCGTCGACTTCAGAAATGTACAAAGCAAGGTGTCTATCACTTTATCATCTAACAAAGTTCAACGTACATTGATATTTTACTAACGCACTTAACTGCACTGAATAACACCTAAATGGTCATTGCTATACCGGAGTGCAATGACAAAGAGAGTGAGGTACGCGACACTGTAGTGCAGTACACTGCATCACAGTACATTTGAGTTGAGTAGAGTAGAAAGCATCACAGTACATTGAAGTTGAGTATATTGACAGACTAGAGTAGAGGAGAATACTGTGCAGTAGAGTGGAGTAGAGTAGAGTAGAGTACAGTAGAGAAGAGTAAAGTAGAGAAGAGTATAATTGAGTATCGTAGAGTAGAGTAGAGTAGAGTAGAGTAGAGTAGAGTAGAGTAGAGTAGAGTAGAGTAGAGTAGAGTAGAGTAGAGTAGAGTAGAGTAGAGTAGAGTAGAGTAGAGTAGAGTAGAGAAGAGTAGAGTAGAGTAGAGTAGTGTAGAGTAGAGTAGAGTAGAGTAGAGTAGAGTAGAGTAGAGTAGAGTAGAGTAGATTAGAGTAGAGTAGAGTAGAGTAGAGTAGAGTAGAGTAGAGTAGAGTAGAGTAGAGTAGGGTAGAGTAGAGTAGAGTAGAGTAGAGTAGAGTAGAGTAGAGTAGAGTAGAGTAGAGTAGAATAGAGTAGAGTAGAGTAGAGTAGAGTAGAGTAGAGTAGAGTAGAGTAGAGTAGAGTAGAGTAGAGTAGAGTAGAGTAGAGTAGAGTAGAGTAGAGTAGAGTAGAGTAGAGTAGAGTAGAGTAGAGTAGAGTAGAGTAGAGTAGAGTAGAGTAGAGTAGAGTAGAGTAGAGTAGAGTAGAGTAGAGTAGAGTAGAGGAAAGTAGAGTAGAGTAGAGTAGAGTAGGGTAGAGTAGAGTAGAGTAGAGTAGAGTAGAGTAGAGGAGAGTAGAGTAAAATAGAGTACTCAGTTGCATTTACATGCATTAAAGTGCAGTACTTTCGATGCAAACGCGAAGACACTACACTACACTACACTACACTACACTGCACTGCACTGCACTACACTGCACTGCACTGCACTGCACTGCACTGCACTGCACTGCAATGCAATGCAATGCAATGCAATGCAATGCAATGCACTACAACAAACTACGCTAAACTACGCTACACTACACTACATACTATATTACATTATACTGAACTATACTACACCCCACTATCCAAGTGATGCTTATGTGCTTACACGGCCCCCATCACTATAGACAATATTGCACGGCAATGCCATGACCCACACTCGTCTACCCTACCCTACCCTACCCTACCCTACCCTACAATACCCTACCCTACCCTACCCTACCCTACCCTACCCTACCCTACCCTACACTACACTACACTACACTACACTACACTACACTACACTACACTACACTACACTACACTACACTACACTACACTACACTACACTACACTACACTACACTACACTACACTACACTACACTACACTGCACTGCACTGCACTGCACTGCACTGCACTGCACTGCACTGCACTGCACTGCACTACACTGCACTGCACTGCTCTGCACTGCACTGCACTGCACTACACACTAAACTAAACAAACTAACTACACTATACTACAACACTACACAACACTACACTACACTACACTACACTACACTACACCATTCAATGCAATGCTTAAAATAATGTCGTCTTTCGTCACTATAGACAACATTGCATGGCACTGCAATTCCCCAACTACAGTACACGGCCCTGCAATAGGTACACTACACTACACTACACTACACTACACTACACTATGCTATGCTACGCTATGCTATGCTACACTAACACACCACACCATACAACACTACACTACACTACACTACACTACACTACACTACACTACACTACACTACACTACACTACACTACACTACACTACACTACACTACACTACACTACACTACACTACACTACACTACACTACACTACACTACACTACACTACACTACACTACACTACACTGCACTGCACTGCACTGAACTGCACTGCAATGCACTGCACTACACAACACTACACTACATTTCACTACATACACTACACTACACTACACTACACTACACTACACTACACCATACTACACTACACCATCAAATGCACTACTGAAAATATTGACGTCTCCCGTCACTATTGACAACATTGCATGGCACTGCCATGACCCACACTACACTACTCAGCCCCGCACTAGGTACACTACACTACACTACACTACACTACACTACACTACACTACACTACACTACACTACACTACACTACACTAGACTACACTACGCAACACTACAGTGCACTACACTGCACTGCACTACACTACACTACACTACACTACACTACACTACACTACACTACACTACACTACACTACACTACACTACACTACACTACACTACACTACACTACACTGCACTGCACTGAACTGAACTGCACTGCAATGCACTGCACTACACAACACTACACTACATTTCACTACATACACTACACAACACTACACTACACTACATTACACTTCATTACACTAAACTACACCATCAAATCACTGCTTAAAATAATGACGTCTCCCGTCACTATAGACAACATTGCATGGCACTGCCATGACCCACACTACACTACTCAGCCACGCACTAGGTACACTACACTTCACTTCACTTCACTACACTACACTACACTACACTACACTACACTACACTACACTACACTACACTACACTACACAACACTACACTACACTACACTACACTACACTACACTACACTACACTACACTACACTACACTACACTACACTACACTACACTACACTACACTACACTACACTACACTACACTACACTACACTACACTACACTACACTACACTACATTAATAGTTTCGTTACTGCAACTTGATGGCACTAGCATTTCTACATAAACTTTAAATATCAAAATTGCATAACGTTTCGCATTATATATCCTGTTTTGAACGTAGATAGGTATAGGTACCTCTATTAAAGCAAATTACTTTCAAACTTGTTATGTACCACGAGATGTCCATTGTCTTCGGCCACATCTCATTGGATAATCTATGAAATCATGGTCCAGTTTTTAAGTTACGGTAACCCCTGTGATGGTTGTGAGCTTTGTACCATACACCCCAGACTTTTGCCTTCCTGAGTCCATTCACAATCATTTGATGACATGTCGTGCGTCACTTTATGATTTCAAGGTCTTTTACTAAAGAATCGATCAATGGCCGACTTTCTTGCAATGGGTCCCAGCATGACAACATAATTGTAAAGCTGTAACAATCAAAAGAACAAATCTTGTTGTAGAATACAGATCTCTATTTCGATTCTATGTCCCTTAAACAAAGCAATTTTTATCACGTATCGCAGAGGTAATCCTTTGCTCAAAACCATTAATATCAGAGTTTAAGTGTTAGTTATGAAAAGAGCTGAGTGATCGACCATACATTATGTTGTCAAAATGAAATAAATAAGACTTCGCAATAAAATCCGATTGAAAACTGTAGCTATACTGTCTAATTTAAATATTCATTTGAAGGTTGACGGAAAAAATAGTTAAATTTCTGGTAAAGTATTGATGCCATACACAATCTAAAAGTGTCAAAACTTTCAAATGCGCACAAATGGACGTTACAACGTTTTGATCAGTCCCCTTTTACAATCTGACGGCCAATTCCGAAGGATGATGGCATTTGCCTGGTCCATTGTACTTAATGTACGCCGAATACTGTCACTCGTTGTACATATGCAAGATTCTTACATTGTCCCGCGACCTACAAACTTGCTACTCTTTCCACGAAAACATTAAGCGTGAAAGTAAAAAAACAATTATAGTCGTAAAAATCTTGAAATCAACATCTCTTACATATTATTTGGACAATTGTTAGGACAGTCCAGTCTGTAGCCATTCAAATATTCTTCAATTAGCACAGCTTCCGATATTTCTTCGTAGGGAACTTGTCCTGAAGTCATAATGGTAATGATGATGATAATAATAGACAGATAGAGAGAAGACAGAGACAAACAAACAATCAGACGGGTTATGTATGAAGAATTGAAATTAGATAGGTAGACATACAGACAGATAGACATATACAGACAACGACGTAGATAGATAGATAGATAGTATTTATAAATTAGAAAAAGAAATCTTGCATGCGAACAATTTGAACTGACTGATAACGTCACTCCATAGTGAAATGTATGACAGCATAAATCCTGCCAAACTTACAATGTTCTCAAAATTTTCAAACGATATCTTGTCAGGTTCACAGTCGTTCGATTATTTTACTTTCCTGATACCAAAAAATATCGAAAAGATAAAGTTTTTGCCACTGTTAGCATATGTTATACTTTACATGAGATATAAAAATAGTAACGAAGGCTCAGGACTAAGTGTTCAACAGAAGTTCAAATTGTATCACTCTTTGTTTAAGAAATTATCACTACCGATATGTAAGTCATTGAAAGACTCCTCACCGACTGTGAAGATTTCCCACATCAAGACGCCATAGGACCATACGTCACTTGCTAAACTGAATTGCTCGTTCATCAGCACCTCTGAGGCAGTCCAGCGGTAGTCTGATTTCCTCTGTAATAAGAAGTTATTTAAACGTACAAAGGGGATGGGAGAGCGGTTTGAAGCTGAGATAAATTGACGAATAGAATTGGGTCAATTATCAATATCTTCAAATTTAAAATTACACCCACATAGAGCTTTTGGCATCCAAGAGTTATTGGCATAAGTTTACAATTTCATCATAATAGATTGCAGTCGTTACTTGATATGTTCAGTAAGTATGCTTGCGTCATAAACAGATGAAAAACCCAAAACAGAATTTGTCACCATTGCTTTGCTGCGTTACCTCCATTTCTGCATATTTTCCTGGTTCATTGATGTTTCTTGCATAGCCGAAATTCGATATCTTACACATCCAATCAGCGGCGCCATCTTTCTTGAAGACCAAGACATGTTTTGCACACAGACATCTATGAAGAACCTAATAAGTGATTACATTCGTTGACGTTGTTCCACCATTGAAATGAAAATATAATCATTTAAATCAATCAAAAACAACACCGAATGAACGGGTTGAACAAAAAGAATCCCCACACTAAGAGCTAATGTGCAACGCCTCGGGAGCTTTTATCCAATATGTGGACTGAAATTCATTGTTTTTGAAGAAGAATTTCAAAACAACCAATCAGACAGAGTGTAGCCACTCTTCGAATCATAGGCTGATATATATTGACTTCAACTTACATTTTGATCAGCAAGATGTCTCATACCCTTGGCAACGTCGATTACAAAGCTAAGGAACTGTTTGTGATGATCATTCACTGACGTCATTCGTTTACGATTGAAGACCAAGAATGTCTTAAGATCACCGTAGTTGGCAAACTCCATTATCAGGTAGGTAGGGTTGCCTGTTGATAAGAGAAGATGTGCAATATATATGATATATGTCAATCCTTATCAATGATAAGTGTAATTACACCTGTCAACCCTCTGTGTAATTAAATGGCCCATACTGGTAAATTTACTACATCCGTACATTGTCGTCCCAAGCCACCACATTCATTATATTTGTAAACTGCAGACACCCTAATTGAAAAACCACTCAATTTCAATGTATTAATGCGTCTCTGTTAACAGTCCAGACGCTGTCATGATGTCTCCCCGCCTGCCTACCTGTTTCTAATATTATTATTCGCCTTGCCATTTTCTTTTTCAGAACAAAGTCTGACCTCTTTGACAAGATTGCCTTACCTGGTTTTGTACATGTTGCAAGAAGCTGGACGACGTTTGGATTTTCAGGAATGGATTTCATCATCTCTATTTCTGACTTCAGATTGCTTTCTGAGTTCATATCCGCCATGTCTGCCGACACGATGCAAGGAGACAAATCAGAACTTTTTGAGCTATTTTCTTAGATATTATGAAGCTATTTTCATCGTTATCCAAATCTGATTTATTTATTATAGTAAACTATGATTGTCTTTTACTGATTAATAACTTCATACTCGAAAATCAATACCTCAGTTATAGCGTCAGTCTCTCGTCCTTAGTGCTCGATATTGGTTAAATCTGTATCGTAGCACAGACGGACATATTATTGACAACCCCTATTGAATCGTTACAACTCAAAAAGAGTCAAAAACTGATATTTTACCTTTAGCTTTTTTGATGACGACTGATGTCACTCCATCCTGTCCAGCGATGAACCAGGCGTCAGCCTTGTGGACATCATAGAACGTTCCAGAGTGTATAATCTTCTTCAGCCACGTCTGGTTGTTGTTCACTTCAAACGCATGCTCACCACATTTCATGTACGGGTCTTCGGGTACAAATTCTGGCTGGGCACTCTCATTGCTTCTATCGTGCAGTGGGAGTAATGTAGACTTAAAAACCACGGGAGATTCATACTCTGTGATATTGCCAATATTCGATGGCTGGAACAGTCGATAAAGATAATAATTTATATAAATAATGTTAGCACCAGAAAAGCAAGTAACATGAAAGGAAACAAGTTGTCATTCCCTGTGTCGAATCCCTTCCATAGGTTCCCAAGGCTTTCTCCTTTAATTTACGTCTCTTACACCATTCTTTGATCTCACATGTATATAAGGCAATTTTTTGATAAATGTCGAAAAATCAATCCTTTTTTGGGGGGATTAAATAAACTCGTGCAAACATGAAATCATCAGAGAAATGTTAAAAGAATACGACAGTCAGGACACGTGCCAGTGACCTTGTTGTAATTTTGTATTCATGAGCTATTCTGTTTAACAATTCATGCCTTCTCCACTGTGTACGAAGAATCATTGTGTGAACATCTAGATCTTATCATGGACAAGCAAGCAACGTTATATTCTATGAAAGATTATACACGAATATATAAGATGAAAAGTCCTTTCAAGTCGGACATATACATACAATATCAGTGTGTGTATCATAGACAGCCATTAATAAACAGCTCACATGTGACTGTGGCATGATCATCACGTGACGAAAATGAGAGATCAAAATGTAATTGAAAGAGATGCCATGACATTTCTTAACAGCGTAATGGTGAATTATCTGACACGGCTTTCTATCAGGTTTAAACTTTTCGAGAAATGCATGGTGAAGAACGAAATGTTAAGTAACAGGAAGTCGATAAATTTTGGATTAAGTTTTTGCAGGTAAGTCATGAATATCAAAACAGTATATGTCGTCTTTGAATACTTAATATTATGGATCTCCAGAAATATACATCAGTTCACTGATACTACCATGCTCAATATCGTAATAATGAAACGACAGATTTTGGTTACGTAATATTACTCCAAGTTACTCGGCATAATAGAATGCACCGATTGTGTATACTGTCTTATCGGCCACCTTTCTATGAAATGCGCTCGAGTTAGTTTTATCGCAAAAGAAACACTTATCTAAATCAACTAAACAAACAAACAAAAGCAATAGAAACGCCGAGATCAAGTATTTACAACCTGATAAGTCAGTGTGTGTGTTGATTCAACATCTTCATACTCGTGAGTTGCAACCATGGGTACTTCTTCGACGGGCACATTTTGTCTTTCTGCTCGAAATGAAATCAAATGAATACAATGAACCAGAGTGAATTCATGATAAAGGAAAACACTGTGTTAATAGTTAGATACTTCTATCTTCCAAAAGTAAATATTAAATGTTAGTATATTCATTCGTGGTATCTTTAAAATAATCATGATAATATATAGATTACCAGCTATTAGTTCCTTTTGCTTCACTAATGTAATGATGTAATTTATAGAAAAATTGACCAAAATGGGTGCAGTTGTTTATATACCTGTTGCAACGACAGCCTTGATTTCTTCGTAATGACTTTTGCGTTTTAAAGCTGTGAGTGACGGAGAGGCAAAGAGATAGATTGTGAGACATGGAGACAGACAGAGGCAAAAACATGGCAGAAGGGCAGACACTTAGAGACAGAAAAAAACAGAGATAGAAAGATGAGAAAATGAGAATCAAGTTTACATACAGACGGACTGACAAAAAGAGTAATTAAAGTTATCTGAAGGAAAAATCAACAAATAGATGTAATAAATTAGCAAAGAAGAGAACCAAAGATTTGGGAGATATTAGAGATAACAAACAAGTGCAATGACGCATGTACGAGCAGATAATGTTGTACACAGCGACTAGACACTGTATCAGACGTTGATATCAGACTTGTAAAAAATTTTGTCAGGCAGTATTAATGCTTAACACCAGCATCGTCTTATATCATGTCTTATCTAAATAAATGGCATTTACATCGACACACTTTCTGAAATGAAACAACGCTTTTATCACACGCACAAGCCAAGTTTCTGAACAAAAAATACCGGGATTTATACTGTGGTCGTTCTACGTCACGACAACCTGCGTCTATGTCGGATCTTTTTTTGCTTAGATTTTCGATGTGCTCGTCAAAGTAAACAAAACAACATGACGGCCTGGATTTCGAAATTCGTGTATGACGTTAAAATTTCGCAAGAGTCGCTTATAATCATGAGAGTCTGACAAAATATATCCATTTGGAAAATTTTGAGTCATAGTGTTTAAGTTTTGTCACCATAATGAAGGTTCACACACATTCTTACATCTTAATCCGGCTACCTAACGTTCATGCCGTAGCTCCTTGTCTGTGCAGCGTAGATGTACAGTTTCCATTACAACAATGCGGGTCGAGTGCTGCGTTTTGGCCGCATATTAAGCTTCCAAAGGTCATGTCGTGAAATCAAAATTTTCATAGACCGCACTATTAATAATCCCAACAATGAAACCACAAGATGCATAAGCTTTATTCCAAAGGAATTACACGAATAACTTATTAGGAAACAACAAACTCCAAGCTGGTCACATTACTATCGGTTCCTTTAGAGCGCAACGATGGCAGTTGGACCGACGTGACATAATCCGTGCCGTTGAGAATTTGTTGCTGT
This sequence comes from Ptychodera flava, assembly GCF_041260155.1. Classification (NCBI taxonomy): domain Eukaryota; kingdom Metazoa; phylum Hemichordata; class Enteropneusta; family Ptychoderidae; genus Ptychodera; species Ptychodera flava. The sequence continues at coordinate 3,834,438 of NW_027248279.1, forward strand.
TTGTTCCCCAAATATATCTTAACTTTGTGTGGGGTTAATTTTTCGGTCTCTGCTACCATTAAAATTTGCCCTGGCATTTGCCAGGTACACGACTGCTTGTGAGTACTGTCCCTCGCATACTCGCGACCCACGATTAGATTCTGAAATGATTGTCAACTTGCATACTGATATTATTTCAAAAGTAATTCAGAAGTTTATACACGGAACCGTTAAAGAAAAAAATTGTATTGCGAAAAATAACGCATTCTTGACTTGTGCATGTGATAAGTATATTATTCCCTGATATTTTTCTTCATTCTGCTAGGAAAATACTCATGACGTAATGACGTGCCGTTGAGAGTAGTACACGTCACTGTTATTTTCCTTCGCTAGAACGAAGAAAAATATCAGGGAATATATCTAAGTATTATATTACACCCAAAGGCAGTGATCTGTTTGATTCAGACGCCACTTTAACATAGTTTGAACACGTAGCCATGTATGTATATCTGTACTGATGTGCGTATTTATACGTATGTACGCATGCAGGCATGCAAAAATGCACACATAACACGCATACATAGATAACTTAGGGACAATTTTAGTCTCATTCATGAGTAATGGTGAGGTCCGAAGTGTTATTTTTATTTCCGACTCAACAGAAGGGAATCTTGACGTGATTGACTTCATAAAGACGCTATCAACCTAATATATTTAGACTGGAGACCTGTCACAGTCCTGTAAGCAGATTTATGGCTTTGACAGAAAGTGAGGGCACACCGCTAGATGCAAGGTTGAGGGGAATCCTACAAGACTACGGAAAGGTTCCAGACAAAAATAAATAGATAAACCCCTTTCACAGAGGTTGCCGTAAGCTTACAGATAATAAACTGAGTTGGAAGATAACTTACTATGTCTGACACACAAAGTTGTCTGAAAGTTCAGAGGGCATCGCAAACTCTTCAAAGTTTCGATAACATTATCGTCCCAACTTTGTTGTTTTCGTTTCCTGAAACCTTTCGTCATGTGTTTTCGCTCTGATTAAGCGTTGGCATGACGATGTATTGTCCCCAGACTGTAGACATGATGTATATTTTGTTTCGGGTGCTGTAAATCTATGTTCAAGTTGCACGTAAGCTATTCAAAGTAGAGATAGTTGAACGACGCCGATTGATTAAATCCACAATGGTAGATTAGGACTCGACTGACACAAAAAATCAACCTGTACATATTTTACAATCGTTTAAAAGTCATCCTTTGGTTAAACGTTTACTTTTGGCTACACCTGGATCCTGACGGATGGCCACTTAAGGAATACATAGGGCCGGTTATAAAAATCAAACATTCAGCCAACTACCTACACATACACATACACATTACAACAAAGTTCGAAAGCAAGAAACGAATTCGACAAAGTATTTACATTAGCTTAAGGTAGAACGCACCTCGGGGACAGACATTCGGGTTCTCAAACTTTTACAATTCTCTTCTGATATACAACATGTGGGGGTTCATTTTAAAGCTCTTGGTGAAAGAAAACTTTTCATCGGCTTAGTTTTTCGAAATTCGAAATTTTTTATTTCTCTCCATAGAGTTAACACAGGGATGGCGGCCATTTTGAATTTCTAATATCGTTAAATCTTGGGTAATTTGTTTCTCTAGTACCAAAAATTTGCATGGTGACTCCATATTTTATTCTTGATTTTGAAATAGAATGGTTGAAAGATTCCTTTAGGAAAGTTTGAGCAAAAGTTTAAGTCTTTCACTTTCGAGGTGCATACTACCTTAAGGGTTAGAAGATAATGGGTTAGTTTCGGCCTTAGATCACAAGCGCACAATACAATGTTTTTAATAACAGCAAGACACGTTTGACAGCATGGTATTTACTTTTTCTGATAAACAGTGCCACTGTTACCACGATTACTAGTATCACTGGCAGAATAACTGCAACTGCTATAATATGTGTGATGACGGGGCTAGCAGCACTACTTGGACTGGTCATGACGGTTGACGTCCGTGAAGCTGAAAAGGTTGAAAAACGAAGAAAAAACCTTATCAGATGAACGGATAATGTGGACTTCGTATTGACATAGAGGTAGAAGCAAGCTGTATATGTGCTCGTAGACAGTCTCTGTATTGTTTGACTCTTGCCTTTGACGAATGCAAATGTAAAAGCAAACAAAGTCGAAGAAAACGAAACAATCCTCATATCTGATCTAGATAAGTTTGGCGTTTTCCCTTGCTAATTTGCATAATGATGGCAGTGATGATTCAATCTTCCGAAGCTTACAATCCACCATTCAAACACGAACAAACGTCTGTTGAAACGTTTTGTACTACCAGTTATAGACTTCACACACTCTGCTCACAATTGCAGGATAAAATGTTAACCATTTTAGTATCGTAGAATGAAGTGTTGAACAGATATTGCAAAAGACGACGCAACATGTGCTGGCTTAATTATGAAGATATTTCGTGATTCTCGTTTACCTTCAAAATTGGTAGATGCAGTCACTTATCTTTGTATTCATTAAATTTGTCTAAGATTAGGAATTTCCATTGAAAGAGTCAAACTTTTACTCTGTAGATAACTGACTCAACCTACCCATCGTTATCACATCATACTCCTCACTGCTACTGTTTCCACGATGATTGAAACTGATGACCCGAATACTGTAAGTCGTATATGGCTCTAAATTGATTATTGTACACATCGATGCGTTGGTATGTATTTTCCACCGTTCGTTTCCACCTGGAGTTTTCCAGTACTCTGTTATGAAGCTCTGCTCTTGGCCTCCGTTGAAACCTGGCGTCCAGCTAACCAAGATGGCGTTTTCACTGACTTTGAAGTGGACATTGACCACAGGATCTGGCTTGGCTGAAATGTCAAGATAAATCAAAACAAATCTCATCTCATTTGATATATTTCTAATTCAATAATAAGTTTCATTTCGGTTTAATAATTTTATGATATACTTTGTTTTATATTCTACATATATTTCAAAATACATGTCTAATGTCAAGGGACTAAAGAGAGGTAAAATGAGTTGCAAACAAAGTATAATGCAATATCCACGTGACTCGTTAAATCTCTTATCTACTAAACCAAGGAAGTGTGTATTGTAATATAGTTTACAGTTTGGGATCATATTTTAGATTTCTACAGAATAGAAAGTGTGGCAGAGGTGAGAGATCATCAAGCTTATAAATCAAGATGGCTCTGCGCAATTAACGCATAGCTTTTGCATTGTGTTAGGGGAAAACTACATGATATTGAAATCCATTGTATGGTAAAAAGGTCAACTTCTCACCACAGCAAGAGATTCAGAATAATAGAGTCTCACACCCCGTGGCCTGGTATCAGATTTCCCACACGAGCCGCAGGTGAGTGTGAGACAAAATATCCCCAACGAGTGTGAGAAATCTGATCCCAGGTCCTTGGTGTATGAGATTTTCTCACATAACCAAAAATCCGTTAAATTTCCTCTGGAGATATCCATCAGGAAACATAGGCAATATGTTCCAAGTGGCCTATGTTCACTAGTTATTTGGAAAATTCAACCTTTTTTGTGAGACTCTCACCAACAACGTACAACATTATCCAAAATCGTGACAATGCTGTCGTCTGCCGCTGTACCGTGACCTACTTACTTTGTAGTTCTGATCCGTATGCTACTCATCACGCCATTGGATAATATTTTGTAAAAGGAGCGAAAGGCCGTTTATAATCCAATCAGAGATCGTGTAACAATGTGGTGTGGGACGATTTCTGACAGTGTGCGATCGATTTTTCCGACACCGTCGATCCCACACTCTAAGTGGCCAGGAATGTGAGAAAATGATCTCATAAATACTTTTATCACACAAACTTAGTCGCTGTCAAGGCAAAAAGTTCTGGTTTTTCATGAAATTTATTTATCTTTTCAACTCTGTTGACCTTTCCGGCATTAAATTTATGTAGAACCTAATACTTTACTTTCGCTTCTGTAATCTTATGAGTTTTACTTCTAGAAATCCGCCATATTGAAAATAAGGTCGACGGTGTGAGACTTTCAGGACTTACTGAGGAGGCAAAATCATAAAAGGTGAAAATAATAATGCTAGAATTCAAAAAGATTAATGAATTTATTGCAAACAAAATACACAGGAAGACCATTAGGTAAAATCACAAATAATAATGTATGACCATAAGGAAAGTAGTGTAAAGGGTAAACATGCTCTCAACAAAGCATCATGGTTATACTGATCTTACAAAACTAACACTAATTAGCGAGCTGTGTATGAGGTAGAGGTGTCCTTTCACAACTAACCGAAACTTTGCCCTTTAAAAGTCATTAAGGAACAGGCCAAAATGAAGGAAAATTAGAAATATTAAAATTTGCTGCTGCAATCAAGTTATAACTGAATAACATAAATGGATGAGCAATGGGTTTTAAATAACGTTCCTATTTTGTAGGATTATGGAAATCGACAAAACATATTTAGTCTTAAACTAATTTTTCAGCATTAAAAACAATAGAGTTGCATCATCATCCTTACTTTTGAAAAAAAAATAAGTGAAATCTGAGGTGAACGTACCGGGACATGATTCGTTTGTATGTTAATGTATGTATATTACACAACCTCGAATCCGGGCCATCTGCAATAACGCGATTTTTTGCCGTTTTGTGTGGACAAATGTGATAAGCGTTCATATAGCAGAGATGTTTGTTCACATATTGTTCTATGCATACATCTAATGGTGGAACAATCCGCTATCAATAAGAACATGTTGAGGCATTTCCGGAAACGCAAGACTGCGCCAAACACGCGCCTATCTTCTCATAAAGTGAAAATAACATTTCGCGTGACGCAGTCGTTGTTCTCATGTAACACAGCATTTCTAATACTTCATTATAGCACAACTTACATTTTCCGTGTAGAGTTACGTTGAATGCCAGGGTTCCCTTTTCGTTACTTGATATACACACATAGACTCCATAGTCTCTGCTAGGGTCAGTGTTGTTGATATGTAATTGGCTGACGCGAATAAAGTCACTGAGGTGAACCTCCTTTATGAAAACATCAAGATCATATTCGATGACGTCACCGTTCGAGCGAATCCACTGAATTGACGACTCAGGGTAACTTTCAATTTCACACATCAGAATGGCAACTTCACCTTTGTCAGCTGCAGATTTACTGTTCTTGATTTTGTTCAGTGCAGTCGGTGGATCTAGCAACGATAGTGTATACCCCGATTACATTTCAACCTTACTCACAATCGACTTACGGCAGAATGTGCCTCAGGAACAGATATTTAGATTCTCAAACTTTAACTATTCTTTTCTGATAGACCACTTGTGGGGGTTCATTTTAAAGCTCTTGGTGTAAGAAAACATTTTACTGTTTGTTTTTTGAAATTCGAAAATTTTATATTTCTCCATAGAGTTAACACAGGGATGGCGGCCATTTTGAATTTTAAATATCGGTAAATCTTGGGTTATTTCTGTAGTACCAAAATTTGCACTTTGACCCCTGATTTTTATTATTGATTGTGAATGAGGATGATTGAAATGTTTCTTAAGGTGGGTTTAAGCAAAAGTTTAAGTCTTTCACTTTCGAGGCGCATACTTTACCTTAAGTTAACTGAATAAGGAAAAGACGTTCAATTTAGACACTCCCTGCACACTGCAACTAGCAAACTATCGCTTAGACGCTCAACATATATTTTAGTCTATGTCATTCTCTGCCACGTGTACAACATATATCCGTCGTTTCATATGTAAAGTTGGTTGGGTATCTCTATGTCTACATTCTGGGTTTTGTCTGGGTTTTAATCTTTGCTAATATGATAGATATTGGTTTTAATCCATTCGTACTTTCTAATCACACCATATGACTGTCGTTATGTCAACTCTGTTCAACTTACACATCACCATAACTTGAATTAAACTGTTTCCGGTTCCATTGATTCCAAGTTCAGGACACAGTCGATTCACAGCGCTGCAATTGTAAATCCCATTTTCTGTTCTCTGAATTCTATTTATAACCAATGTACTGTTCTGTACTGAGCTTCCATCAGGACGAATCCATGTAATCAAAGATGGCGGATTGGAATCTACCAAACAATCTATAGTCAGGTCGTCTCCTTCATCTACCTGAATTTTCGATCCATTATATGTAGAAACCTCAGGTTCATCTGTAGCAATCGAAAAGTGTTGTAAAGTTACGCTGATATATGTGCTATCAGTATGGCATATCAGAATGCAAGATGCATGACTGTCAAGAACTACGTAGTTTCTGTCAATAATGTGTTCTAATTTTGAAATTGTTTACATTTATAACACAGTGGCAACGAATAATTGAAACAAAAAGCCAATGCAAATGCGCAGACTTGTTTCGAGTTAAGGTTGTATTCATAGCGAAAGGTCTACTGTGCGTGGCAAGAAATACAAACAATCATTTATATCTGTATAGGGTCAAATGTTGATGCTACCGTACTACAGATATACTGATGTCGCCTGTTCTAGTCAGCCGATTTGATGTATATTCACTGTATATTCTAAAGCGAAAGAACTAAATAACCTATTTTAACAGGTTATTGCGAATACACCACAAAGAATACACTTAAATATAAGCGCAGCGTATCGCCTGACGCAAAACCTTATTATACAGCTTACATTCGCGACCAGGGCGTCAACTAGGCAATTGCGCAAGTATGAAACTATTTTAGACACGCTTGTGAATATCTGGTGAACTAAACTTACAGAGAGCGGGACAAATTCTGACAATCGTGGAAAGGGCAATTGTTCAAGAGTGAACGCAAAGAAGCAGCCACAGAATGTACTGCATAGGGGGTTGCCTTGACACAAATATTACAGAACGGTCCTTCCTTACGGCGATTTTCGCGCAGGCAAAATTATATCATTTTTGATGGTATATGTTATGTTAGCTGTTACAACATTTCAACAAGAGGCTTCAAACTTACATTGAATATCCACAACAAATTCGATTTGTATCTGATTGCTATCTCCATTGAAGAAGGTGCTTTCAGCAGTACAACTGTATCTGATCGGACTTGTCATATTCTGTCCGATATTTTCAACTATCAACCGATCTGCGACATGATATTTTTCCGGAAGTTTCCAAGTTATGGAGGTAACTTGAGGGTTTCTTTCTATGTATGGACAAGTCAGATTTAAAATGTCACCTCTCTTGACGCACACAGAAATGTGTTTACGGACAGTTGTTGGGGGATCTAAAGAAATGAAAAAACATAAAAAATTGTCAATAAAACGACAGGAGAAATAATGAATAGAAAATAAGTAGATTGACTATAAATCAATAAATAGTTACTGATCATCAGATCACACGTTGTCTTAAGATATTTGTCGGGAGCAACAAGCCTTCGTCAAGACATTCTAACAGGAAGTTGTTTCACCATTTCATGTATTATAATAAGGTACTGTTGACAAAATTGAATTTCTAGGGACTTTGAAGATATTTCCTCTCTTCTCCGGACATCTTGTCAATTTCCCTCTCGCAGGTTTATCCAATCCCCATCAGGACAACAACCTGATGAACTAAACGCCCCAAAACACATGATATTTATTTTTCCGTGGCAATTGCCTGCATGTAACCGTTTCCAGAAGAGGTTATTCAAAGGTCAACAAAATGATAAAATTTTCCTGCCTGCAAAAGATGACAAGTTGACATGATAAAACATTGCCCCTGCATTCTATAAAACCGCTTGTAAACATTTATTTCAGAAGACAGTTCTGTTAGCTTTCCTTGAATCTTTGCCAACGTATTCTTGGCAAAGTAAAATGTCTCATCCACTTCCTTATGGGAGATAGTGAAACTAAAGGATTGAACTTTCGTATAAACATTTACGCCGAAGACATAAATGTGAAAGAAGTGATTTAATGGGAACGGATGGATTCAAGACAGTCACATGTCAGATTAGAGGATGTATCAGATAGCTGACCTTCTTATTTAGGATACTTTTACCATGTTTGACGTTATCCTAAATTACACCCGAAGACATTACAGGAGTATACTATTGAAGGTTTCACAACGTTATAGTCAGCTACATCTCAGTAGATTTAAACTTGCTGTTATCTTCTTTTATACCATATGATGATGTGAAGCACTCCCTCTTCAAAATTCTAGAACTGATTTCAGTAGATTTACATTAAATGAAAACAACTTTTTGATTTTTTTACACTCAGTCTGTATATTAGGCTTTAAGGTAGATCGCCCCTCGGGTACAAATTGTCGGACTCTCAAACTTTTACAATTCTTTTCTGATATACCACTTGTGGGGGGTTCATTTGAAAGCTCTTGGTGTAAGAAAACTTTTCACTGCCTTTGTTTTCAAAATTGGACAATTTAATTTTTCTCCATATAGTTAACATAGGGATGGTGGCCATTTGAATTTCAAATATCGGTAAATCTTTGGTAGTTTGTTTCTCTAGTACCAAACTTTGCAAGGTGACCCCGATTTTTATTTTTGATTTTGAAAGAGAGTGGTTGAAAGATTCCTTATGGAAAGTTTGAGCGAAAGTTTAAGTCTTTTACGTTCGAGGCGCATACTACCTTAAGCCTTAAATACAAAAAGAAATGTAGGAATATGTTTGCCCATTTTGATTTAGAAACAAATAATGCCCGCAAAACCTCTTCTTTCTTGAAAGGCAAATAGTATTTACTTGGTTGGTTGTTTTTTATTTACTTGCTTGCTTGGATGGTTTACTTATTGATCATCCTGTGATTTCATGAGTAGAAAAGAGTCATCAAAAACTTCGGGATCAGAAAAGTGCAATGAAATGAATCTTTTCCTCAACTTAACATTCTATGCACAAGTGGTACATATCTTCTACCTGACCAATGTTGCATGTCAGGTAAAATCACTTGGAGGTTGTTAATTTCGCTCCTTCCCGTCAACATTATTCAAAACGAAGTGAGTAGCTACATAATCGAACGCAGTATCAATTCTAAAAGCTTTCGTGATACTGTATGAAAATATTGTTTTCAAAATCAACTCTACAGTACTTTAAATCAACATTACATGTCCAATTCGCTAATTGAAGCCATGTCAGCTGGCGTCGTTCGCATGTTGATGTTGGTAAAAGATACACACTAGCAAAACCTGATGAAGATTACAGTACTTGAAGTGCGCATCATGTTATATTTCTTCCAGCTCTTTCACAGTTAGATTCTTTCCAGATCACCACGATGCTTCTTGCGAGTTTAATTTAATTTTAAAACTTCAACCAGAATGTAACCTAATTTCACCCTAGGCTAGAAAACAGTACTACGTCGAACAGTTTAAGTCTTAACTGCAGAAACAAACTCATAAAAGATTTTGATTCTTGCATCTTCATGAAACCATAAATTTCATATAATTGAAAGTCGTCAGTCTTACAATTCAAATCACAACAAGTATATTTGAATGGGTTTCGCCAAGATCAGATAAATATCTTTTCGACATGGAAACAGTTTTAATTAGGTAGTTAACGTATTCGATAGTTAACGCTTTGTTGGTGAAGTCGCACTCTCGGCTCCACGACAACAACAAACCATGATAATTGTGGAAGTGGATAGCTTCAATTTTATGATAATACCACCAGTACCGCTTATCAGTTTCTCCATTTTCCATCTGGTTTGAAAGGTACTATTACAATTTTGATAACTTATTTTTATTTGCCAGCTGAACATTTCGACAATAATTTTGATTTAAGAGACATTTATGTTTCAGACCATCCTAAATTAAATGTACAGATATCACAAAAACTATGCTTGTCAAAGTTTCAGTACGTCACGGACCGCTGTATCTCAATAGATTAAAATTTGCTGTTGTGTTTTTTCAAAATGATTCTTCTGTAAACTGTACGAACCAAAAGAGTCAATGCATTCCTGATTTGTTCCGTGCTATCATAATGAAATGTTTCCCTTTCCACACTCTTAAAACTGATGTCAGTCAATGTCCATTGAACTACACTTAACATTTTGGACTTTAAAGAAATCGCCTTTTGACAAAATGAAATAACTTGATTGAGAACTTACATTGCACTTGAAATACTATATCTTCATTACACGTCCACGGGTAATCTACTGTGCTGTGATTCAACCTACAATTGAATCGTGCTCCATCGTCTTTGACTTTGACTATTTTGGAGAACTTTAAGGGATTTAAGGATCTCTTATTCGTATCTATTCCATTTCTTGTCCATACTAAGTTTCCAAATTCTGTGGCACGACTTCCAATGCTACATTGAAGTTCCACTGTGCTGCCGATGATAACCTCTCCATTTGGACCAACACCAGACACCTTTACACAGTGAGGATCATCATCTGAAAACAGAATAAAAACGATATAAAACTTGGAACTTAGACATCCTAGTTAGCAAAATTATGTGTCTTTGAAATTTCTAAATGATTTGAAATACATAATTTCTTTAATACAAAGAATATGATGTTGTATCAGATTAAGGGCGAATGCTGGTTGAACGTATGCATGTATGTATGTACGTACGTATATATATACGTATCAGTGTATATGTGTATGTGTGTTGTGTGTTAGGCAGATTTGTTGCTGTCCTAAAGTATGTCTATATTCCTACCTAAAACTATCAAATTGGCCGACATTTGTCTCAAATCTCCCTCAATCGTCGAGTCCGGAATTCTGCATATCCACGTTCCCTCATTTGTCTTGTTGGCGTTATCGATGACAAGATCTGCCTGGCCTACCAACGATCTGTTGACGTAAATTCCGGGAGAGTACGAAGCTCCACCACTTGTTACGTGCAGCAGAGTTCCATCTTCTTTTTGTTTGAACCATTCCGGCAAAACATGACCAGAGTAATTGGTAACTTTGCAATGTAGAGTGGTGGGTTGACCTTCCCTGGCTATGGTGTGGGACGGTACTTCATCCCAGATTGGTTTTGAAGCCGGAGAAGGCCGTTTCTGTGTTTCCAAAATGATTTCCTGCTTTTCAGTGGGCTCCGGTATTTCTGATATATGGAAAATATAGTTAATATGATGGAGCTAGCGAGCGAGCGAGAGAGAGAGAGAGAGAGAGAGAGAGAGAGAGAGAGAGAGAGAGAGAGAGAGAGAGAGAGAGAGAGTGAGAGAGAGAGAGAGAGAGAGAGAGAGAGAGAGGGTTCAGGAGACAGAGAGAAGGTCGAGGTGGATCAGAGAAAGGAACGATGCATGGCAATAGTCAGTCTGATTATGCAAAATTATATCTTCCTATCACATGTGAGAAGGTGTATGATGCTGTTCAGCAACGAGTCTCAAAAGAGACGTCAGTATTGACAAACGATTGCATTATGGAGAGTCATATAGAATTTCGTCTCAGGAAGAACGATTGATTACCTTGGTAAGGATGTGCCGTTAGGAAAATATTGCTGGTCGATGTTTTGGATGTCGCCTCTGAAAAGGGAAAACGAAAATATGCCATCATCTACTATTTTATATCGTTATAAACAATGGAAGTTTCAAAACATTTTGAAAATATCTCACAAAAACTGCGTCGTTATCGATTTCACTACCCTTGTAATGACCATATCTGAGTGCGAATGCTTGTCATGTTTCAATTTTATGTTACTTTTTATGTTAATGTCAATTACGATACAATATTGACGTCCTTACCTACTACAGTTAAGTGAGCGTATCTCGTCTGATCGTCTACCGTTCGAGGTGACCGACAAATCCACTTCCCTTCATCTTCAAGTCTGACAGATTCAAAACGTAGATTGACTTCACCATTAGTTTGGTCACCGGTAACAATACAACAGTCATCGTAAGATCTACCAGTGTCGGTGATTAGTCTTTCACCAGAGCTGTTCGGTATCTCCTTGTACCATTCTGGTAAATAGATGTTATTCCCGTCTGTCGTCACAGCGCAGTATAGTGTGACTGATTCGCCTTCTCTCACGGTCGTGTTTGTTGGTACCGTTTTCCAAGTTATTTCGCCAAGGACTACAACGAATATCAAAAGCAATCATAAGGACATAGACCAATCGACGTCCGTTGTTTTGATATTTTGCATCTTTAAGCAGCCCTGTGCATTTAGTAAACAGACAGTTCCATGTATTGAGTAGACCTATGCGGACAGCCCTGTGCAGCATGAGTAAACGGGCAGCTCTGTGCATTGAGTAGATGGACAGAAACCATTAGGAGTTATGATTACTGCTTTAACAAAGTTGTAAAATAGGAGGATATGGTGCTTCCATGGATTCTCAATTGTTGCGAAAGACAATTACAAAAGTGAAAGTTTCATGAAGTTTGGAAAATGCGGAATAGGCAAGTGAGAATTATAGTTAAGAAAGAGACAAAATTGATATTACAAGAATGTAGGTTTATATGGTAGATTCTGGCTACAGTCTAAACGTAGCTAGTTTACAAACTTGAACGTATTTTGTAATGGAAAAATTGTTCCTCAGCTCCAATTTCACTAATCCCAGTAGTTTTCAGAGTCAATTACTTCCTTTCAAAATGCCTTGTCCAAAGACCAGAACTCTGAAAGCTCAAAGATCGATATCCGTCCTTTTTCTTTTACATGCTGTAGACCTACGTTCATCGCTCGAAGTAATGTACACGCGTATGGCGTTTACTCTGCAGCCTATTGTAATCCACAAAGGCGAAAAGCTAGTATTTGCGACCCTAGTTCACAAAAACGTGTACTGTTTGTACCATTGACTTAGTAAAGTATATGTATGTATAAAAATTGGTAAATACACCTGGAAAAGCTGTGATGATATTTTGCTTTGAAACTCGAAGCTCTTGATTTATGTATAAGTTTACATTATTTATATCATACTTGAACGATATAACTAATAAATCATGGTTAAAGATTGCGATTATTATTCTTTGCCTCCTCATGCATTTAGGTTACAGCGATTAAGTAACTGTCTTGCTGGTGAGGCACGACTGAGAAGTGCGGTCAAGGTCATGCGGTCCTTAACCAGCAAAACGTGCTGCAGGGGGATGTTACTACACGCTGTTAGGTAACGTGTAGCATTGGAGTATTTCAGTATTTACTCACCTTGTTGGGACACGTTGGTTACGATAAACAATACAAGCCATGAAGGCACTTTGGAGATCTTACTGGGACACTGTCTGTGCATCGACTTCATCTTGTTGTCTGATATCTTCTTGTTTCAATTCCATCATGTCATTTGACCCTCATTCCTGTTTGTCTATTGCCTAACTGTGTCGGGTTCATTTAATGGTTGTTTTTACAAAATCGAAACTATTTGACACATTTACATAAACATGGAGCCTTTACATCTATCAAAAGGCACGACTCGGCCACAGAGTATCCCATGTGGCAAGTAAAAGTAATGAAAAGATGTTGCTCTGTTGTATAGTACACGCTCTTGCACACTCAATATAGTGTACCGATGGAAAATGCAGTTCTCGGCCATAAAGTAAAGCATGCTTTCATCATGCTAGTGCATTCAAACGCAAAAATAAAGTGGTGGTACATGTCTGGATATCAACGCGTTTGAGGGCGCTATGTTCCGCTCAAGCGTGTTGTTTTGTTTAGTGATGATGAAAGAGAGAAGAATTGATATGCCTACGTCCGGTCCCTGTGGAGGGAACGTGGCATACGTGATCCGGAAAGGTTAATTACTCTGAGTTCACACTCCAAACGCTAACGTTTGGATTCCTTCGATATTCATCGTCTTTAAAGTGAATATGCGATGTGGCAAGTGTTCATTTCGTCACAGTCACAAAGATCAGTTTTATCTTGACAACAGAAGAATATATTAGGATATATCACTATATATATATATATATATATATATATATATATATATATATAATATATATATATATATATATATATATTTAACGAATATTTTGTGTGATGAAGGAATTTATCGTTGTTCGTCGAATGACTTTATGGTTGTGCCTTCTATGTCGCTTTCCCAAAGAATATATGCTACTCTTTTATTTAGTTGAGCTTACGTTGAAGTGTATCTTTCGGGTTTATCGCCAACTGGGATTGCGAAGCACACTATGACGTCGGTTAGCGTGTACTCTGTCCACATTGAGCCTTACGACTCGGCTGGAGCCGCAACATTTACTGAGCCGTTAAAACGATTGACGTCCTCATTCGATTTTTGGGAATAGCTAAAGCTTTAGCGACTCGAAATTTCCTTGGACATGCCTTCTGTGTTTCCATGTCTGGATTTATCAGGTCAGCTTGTAAAAATGCCATGAGAGCACGGCATCGATCACGACAAATGTATCGACAAATTAAGATCCGGTTGATGACGTACAACAGGGGTAACATGGATTTCTTATCTGTGCTGGTGTACGTCACACAGATGGAGATACGGGCCAGTTCATGTGTTCATATATATATATATATATATATAATATATATATATATATATATATATATATATATATATATATATATATATATATATAATCTTTATATAATCATGAAAGAAATTGTTGAATCGCGAAAGAAATGGTCAGAGCCCAAGTAAATATAAGTCTACAATTTTTGTTAATGTTTTCCCCTGCATCAACCTGGTGCTTCTTTCACTCCCTTCGGCTGGTGGACTGTCAACAAATCCAGTTATTGGTCAGGTGCATATTGTTGATGAGCTGAATTTCCGCCCACACATGAAACGATTGTCAACAGTGTACCTCACTCATATAGACAGTGTGTGTTTCATATACTCTTCAATTGGAAAAATACTCAAACATTTACTAAAGTTATGTAACAGTAGCCAGGGCTGTAATTCTAGCTTTCCACCAAAGCTATTCTTTGGTACTCTGAACACCCTAAGACGAAAACGTATCGCAAACATCTTCGCAAGAGTAAATGTACCTTCCAAGAAAAGCCTTCTTTTTATGAAGCAAATCTTGCTTCTTTTGTACTTACCGGCCGTAGCGATATCCTATACAGAGCCCCTGATTTGAATTTTCAGAGGAAACTGTCGTAGGTTACGTTCGCTGGGTTGTGATCCGAACCATCTTTTCCTGCTGATACACTGCACATTCAGTGACTTACTGGTTAAACGTAGTCTACATTTACATGATTGTGTTGGTAGTAATGTGTGCAACAAGAGGACATCGTTCTTTAATCTCTCGAAAAACACATTCTTTGTGAAAACATTGTAAAACATTGTTTGCTGATCCTGCTTTGCGAAATTATAATTTCTAGTAACTAGCAATTTCAGTCTTTGAGATTGACGAAACGTGAACGTTCCTCTCCACACAGAGATCAGAAACGCTGTGGAATAAAGTGGACGTGGGACAAAAAATGATTGTCTCTCCAAAAAGCCTATTTTTCGCTCAAAGAACAAAGTTGCAAACATGACTTCCATTACACGACGATACCGTTTACTCATAATATTTGTCTTGTCTGGTCGATCAAAAGCCACATATACTTATTACTAAAACAGTAAATTACTCCGTCGATGTGAATCCTGGCCATTCAAGTACATATTGACCATAATATCATTATCTGATTGATTAATTGCGAACAGTCTGAGAGCTGGGGTTCATATTGGCATATGCAAACTGCACTCGAACATAACGCGCCAACTCCGGCTACCCGTGACTGTTGGTATAGAGACAGCAATTTTTCTTGCCGCGATATTACGGCTAGTTCCTCGCTGATTATAATCCAAGACCGACTGAAATATACCAATACCACGATTTCTGAAGGTTTCAGACCTGTACCTTTTTGAGGGAAAATTCGATCGATTTTTGTCGAGTTTAGAAAAGTGTATCTCTCGCCTTGTGTGAATTTTTGTTGCTGTACGAACACTATGGAAACGTAGGAATACTGTAAAAAAACCCATAATATTTGGTAAAATTATTGTATCTGCAAGCCCCAGTGTAGTCAATTTTGTGTATTAAAGCCACCGTGACGATTTGAAGAATGACTGCAAAGTTCGCCGTCTAACTTCGCCGAGAATTCTAACATGGCGCCTGTGCCAATCCGATAGACAATAAACTCGATATGCGCCCATAGACGATACATACGACGTGTCCACGTACTACGATCATGTCGATGCGCTTCAAAAGACAATTTCCGTAGCCTTTGACAGTTAATCGTAGCTGTTTAAGATAAATACGACTCTTCTTACTTCTTAGTGGTTTCACGCTCTTAAAACGGGAATCGATGGAATTTACACATGGTGGCAAATTTGTGCCGTGTGTTTTGCGAGTGTTTTTCTCCTCTTTTTACTTTTATCATTCAGGTCAACTTTAACGCGGCAAAATCTGTAAGACTACCAAACTCAATCTGAGGTAGAAATATGGATAGTGTGTTGAAAGGGTGGCATTTACAAGATACCATTAATGGTAAAGTGTACCTTCGGAAGTTGAAATTTGGCACTTATACACGTATTACTGACGTTTGGGCGATGTTCAGGCACTGAAGACCCTTTACTGGCCCAAGTTCAAAGTCATATACAGAAGCCATTGTGTTATGCAACAAGAGTCCACTCGTTACACATCAGCACCCTGCTGTGTAACGTACATGCAGGTCGCAGTCCATAGCACTGAGAGCGTAGAGGTGGCCATTGTTTTGACTTTAAAACGAGGCTATTTGACTGCGGGCGCTGTTCAAATTTGAACCCCACCTTCCACTGAGAGGAAATGCCAAGAGGATTTGACCGGTTAAGAAGGGCTTGACAACGCGATTTCTGCGTAGTGAAGATTCATTACGTATTCATGGTGAACCCTGGCCAGCTGTCAATATCTTTGGGGGCTTTTGTCTTTTGGCCTGCTTTGCATATGCGTCGTTGGACACGACCTGCCAATCACCCAGGTAGTCAATTAAACTATTAATTGACTGCCAGCAGTATCAGTCATATTTTAATCGCGTGGCCCGGGTGGGCACAACGTAGGAACGCGTGTATTTCTATGTGTACGTTTCACTTGTGGTGTTGTTTGTACCATGGATGTAAAATTTACATCCATGTTTGTACCATCGTGCGTTTGAAGTCCTTGTTTCACCTACAGCATTACCTTCAAGGTGACAGGCTTACTATTAATGTTCAGTATCATTGCACCGAGTTCTGCCCACGGTGAAAACCACCTGTTTTGCCTACTAATTACTGCCCGTCGCTGCCCGTCCTGAATATAGTCTATCATAGCTACAGTAATCAGTCAATATATAATACCCCGCGCCTTATACTTTTTATATAAACTTGCAAAATCATAGTCCGAGCCGCAAAATGTTGACTTTCGATCCGATATACAGGTTGATCGTTGAATCGCACTGGCGCATCCATGTTTACTGGCCCCATAAGCTTATTCTGGAAAGGGTAGGTAGATGGAATTCCTGGGCCAAAAATGAACACCGGGGCGAAACGTTTTGTGAATCCATGTGAAAACATAAATCATTTATCAGTTTTGATATATACTCCTAAATTGTAAGTTTGATCAAAATCGAGACCACATTCGAGGGCTATGCAGACTGTCCATGTACGCACACACAGGCAACCACCGGTGAATATCAGCGTCAGCGGCATAACTATCGGGTCGTAAATCGGCGGTTTGGGGGCCTGGACTATGATTTTATAAGTTTATATCACAAGTAAATGTTGTGGAATATTAAGATATCGACCTATTACTGTATTGAATAGGCCAATTTCGTGACGGGCAGTGCTAGAAGAATGACGGGCAGGGACGAGCAGTAATTAGTAGGACCGCTTCTTTTATATTGTTCGATATTAAGTGACGGCACTGACACAAAATGGGTTGACAAGCAGATAATTTAGGTTTTCGTTCAGTATTGTTACCATTTGTCCATTGTGGAAAACATTGACGGAAAACCAGAGAAAACGGCCCCGCTTCGAGAACAGCCCCGAGACGGGGACGGCCACACTTGTGGTGTTTGTACCATCGTGCGTTTGAGGTCCTCGTGTCACCTACAGTATTACCTTCAAGGTGACAGGCTTACTATTAAAGTTCAGTATAATGGCACTGAGTGTGTTACATTCCATGATATAAACAACGCAATGTTTTTTTTATATTGCAAGGATTAATTTTCGCTTTTTTGGCCCTCGCGAAGTTGTGTGAAATTTCTCGTTCTGAAACTTTTTCCGGCCACAGTAGAACCCACTCATTTTTTCTGCGTGACCTGTGACCAAATGTACGTAATAGTAAAGTCGATCATGCGGGGAATAAAGGAGTATTAAAAGCAAAGTTCTATTCGTCTATGTCCGTTCATTGTCAAAAGTCAAGGCAAAATGGTGATCCTGAATGATTTCATGGCCATTGGGCGATAGAACTTTAATTTACTCTGCAGTGCGCCTGTTGGATACACAAACATTACGACACTTTTGTCAGGGTAGGTATTAAATTTGGTCTGACCGAGAAAAATAAAAGCATATAAGACCATTGTCCGAGTTTTTAGAAAAACTATTCGAAATTATTTCTTCTAGGGCAAATGCACATAATTTATGCTGTCGGAAATACTGGCCGCCCATAAACAAGACAATAAACTAAATATGTGTGCATCTTTACTTTTATTGTCAAAGTACCAACGACACCCACGAAATACAAAATGGTTCAGTCCAGGTATTTGCAACTCTGCCATCTGACTGGTCAACAGGAAATCAACCATAGGTGTCTTTTGGCACGTGAAAACGCCAGTCACCTAGGCGACGGTAATCCGCACCACTTATCACCATCGGGAAGGTACTCCCCCTATACCACGGGCGATCCCGCCCTCAAGGCACTGAGTCATTCGACCAAGCATTGTTATTGTAATATCCTGCATAAAATTAACAGCGAGGTTAACCGGTCAAATCCTGTTGGCATTTCCTTGCATGTCAAGGAGGCGCACCTTGATACCAGGGATTACAAAGAGAACACTCCCTGCCATCTCAGGCCAGTAGAAAATTAAATTGAATTATAGTGACCTAACTCCTCAGCTTGTAGGAAATATGGCAAATAATTTCAAATATTTGGCGTTCTTTTCAATTTCATCCCTAAAAATCAGTTTGAAAAATTATTAGCACTTAGTGTATCATGACGTAAATAATGTATATGCAGGTACCATTTTTTAGTTTTTCATATTCTGTGTTCAGATAAACAACGCATACATTACTTGTTCCTCATTCAAATACACTTTCCTACTGTCAAATCTGTATGTTCTTCAATATTGTTTTACGAGTTAATCATACAGTGAGCTGTGTCTTTAATAGGGCGTTTGAGAGAAGTGTGCTTGACCGTGGTTCACAACTTTGAAAGGTAATCTTATAAAACGGCATCGGACAGTGGTAATCGGGATCTGCCAGCCTAGGGGGTCCAGGCTATCGTAGTCACTGAAGGTCTGCAAGGATTGTTCATTTACGGCCAGTAGTAAGATAGTGAAGATGTCTTTTCTGCTACGTCGACAGATACTACTACATTTTCTGATAATCTCGCCCACTTTGCTCGGTGAGTACTTTTTTACCCTCCACTACTGCTGTAGTGCGGTTTTCATTACGATCATTATCGAACAGCGTGCTTGTATACACCACATGGCCAGGAATTCAAAGGTAAAACACAGCTATATGAAGGAGATGGCATTATAAGTCTTAACGTGGCGACTCGGGTTCATATCAACTTTACGGAAGTCTTATTTGCGTCCATGGTCTTAGCAGCGTAACTACTGGTTCAAAATCAACGTCATGGAGACTTCAACTCTTACTTTGTGTGTTGTCATGAATAGAAGTGGTCTAGGGGGTGGAGGTATTTAAAGGTGGTGATAAGAGTTATTTATGGGTTAATATCCTGACGGGCAGCGACCGACATTTTAATTCGGTCAATATCCCTGTAATCCGACGCACTGTGACCCTTGAAACACTGACATACTTTAAACGAAGACTTTCGTGTTTAATGGTAGTAAATCGTAGGTTTAAAGATGCTTTCATCGACGGTAATAACAATATACCACATTTTGCCATTTTTGTCATTGTTGAGTTAGGATTATCTCTATGTACGAAGTACTCCGACGGCTGAGCCCCTAACTGACTGACAACTCCGACTGGCCGAGCTCACATCTGGTCGAATTCTCTTGTAAGGTTTCTAGTCATTGACATGTGGCAAAAATGATGCGGCGACGCGATTTCTTTCATTTTTGTTTTTTTTTGTGGAATTTGATACATTTTCCCCTTTTTCCAAAGGGGGAAATGAAAAACAGAAAAAAAGAGTTGACTCGCACACTTTGAAGTGATGCAGGGGATGACCAGAAACAAATAATATTTTTTGGCCTAATTGTATTTTGTCAATATCCAGCTGTGTACACATAAATACGTAGGGATTTGTTATTCAATAGTTCAGTGATAATCGGAGGGCTAAAGGTGCGTGTTCGATAAATAACGTTGACAGTGTTACCGTAAATCACCACTACAGATATTTTAATTGCAAACCTTAAGAATTCAGGGATAAAAAGGGCAAAATAAAATATATTGTCATTCACGATGATGACTATATCAATAGTAGCAGCTAGCAAAGCTATTTACGTTGCACGGTAGGCAACATTTTTCTTTTGTATCACATCTCGTCTAAATTCTCTCTCAGCCTCGTTGAACAGAGTGTTTAAGGTCGACTCCCGTATGCTGCGCCCTTCATGGCCGGTCAATATGAGCAGAGTGTCTTCGGCAGGGAAAATGCAATTTCTTCAAAATATTCCGGCTAACTTTGAAAATTCTTTGTGAATTACGATGACCTGGCCAATCTTCGGCCCTTCATTAGCAATGATACATGACAAGTTTATGTAAGCTTGTGGTGTGCTGCCGTAAAACAATGAGGAGCTTCGCAAAACGCACGTTTTAAGCAAACTAAGGTGATGGGGCGAGCTACTTTACGATAATATGATTCTTCATTCAAGTCTGTGTTGCCGCGTGGTAGAAGTTAGGGTCTATATTTTAGTTGTTATATTCTAAAACCATGGTATCCCTCGCCAGACCGAACAGAGGCTTCCGTCTTTTGATTTATACACCTCTGTGTCTTTTGCATGTGTTGGGAGATAAGTTCCACTTGTCCCTTATGTACTAGGAGAGTTAGAACACTGGCGTGAGAGCAATTTATCCTCTCACTATACATTATGGCGATAGAGAAATTATGATTATTATTATTATTATTCTTTATTTCAGGACATAAGCCCATACAGTAAAATGTACAAAAATACAACATCAAATCTAAGAAATAAAAAAGTAAAATAAACTTAATGAAGAATACTCTTACAATGTTTCCAGAAACTGGACTGAAAATAAGAGTCGGAATTAAAACAGCTGCGAATAATAGCGTTATCGCTTTTCCACAACCTTTCACAAAATGCAATCAACAATTTACGGTAAAGCGAGGTAAAATTCAGAATATTTCTACTAACAAAATTTAAAATAATTTATACTTGTATCACGCTTCAGATTAAATATTAATCTCAATGCATTATTGTACGCTACTTTCAGTGAAGACATTTGTTTGACACTGTAGTTATACCAGACATTGAGGCAATAAACGCGATATCAAAAATCTTATAGAGAGTCTTCACTTTATGTGAGCAATTGCCAAAATTACGTAAAAATAAAATTAGCTCTAGCATAAAACAACGCAGCTGCCGTTGCACATCAGCATCATCTGTACCGGAAGAAGACATAATATAGCCAAGATACATTTTTGTACACACAAACTTAAGAGGTTTACCATACAGTAGTACACAGGGTATTCTCAGACTATGTGCTTTCCAGGACTTTTGGAAATTTGCCATACATTATGTCTTTGCAGTATGAAAGATAATGTCGTGCTCATTCCCATAATGTTCACAAATGTTACTTAGTTTCTGTAATGCTTTAACCGACGGACAAATCAAGACTAAATCATCGGCATAGAACAAATGGTTAACAATGGTATTTGCCAGGTGACAACCCACACCGGCCGACTTAAGCTTGCAAGCATGCTTACATGGCAAACAGTTTGGGTGAAAGGATACTACCTTGACGAACACCGTAAATGTATCTGTTTGAAGAATAGTACTGAAGGCATGTTTTTGATTCAACGAATTGGAGGTTGCTCATTTTCATAACTAGTCTGGAGAGCGCATGATATTTCTTCTTTGCGTAACCTTATACTGATGGAAGCATGGCTGTGAGAAAACATTTATCACTAAAAACATGTTTTGCTCTGCATTTTGTGTGTACGAATGTTAACTACACTTTTCGAACGGAGGTAATATATATCAAATAAAGCATTGATGACAATATCGATGAGACTCATCATCTCAGTCTTTATGGGTGTTGGTATTCAATCACTCTTCCATACTCGAAAAAGCATCAAAGCCTTAAGACTAAAATATCGCAATGTCAATCAAAGCACTAGCAATCCTCATTGAAATGTTATTACTTGGCTACCTGTTTTAACATTTGTACATTGTTTTGCTTTTGTTTGTGTTTGTGTTTGTGTTTGTATTTGTTTTGTTTTGTTTTTGTTTTGTTTTGTTTTGTTTTGTTTTGTTTTGTTTGTTTATGTGTTTTTTGTTGCTCTCTTTCCAGTCAGCACATAAAACTGTATGATTGACCATAAAGTAGCTGAAATCGGTAAATCGATCACTTTGTTATGTGAAGTAGAGTCTAATTCGAAGACTGTGCAGAGATGGTTTATGGGAGAGCTTCAATTGACAGACGGTGATGGCAGTGTACTTCCTGGATACCAACTTACTGGTAACGCTTCACGTGGACAGTACAACTTGCTGATAGAGAAAGTCTCCTGGAATTATAGTGCCGTTTATGTCTGTAAGAATACCGATTCAACACCTCAGCACAGGGCCTGTTACAATGTCACTGTGATAGGCAAGTTAAACCATCTCCTTCACTAAATTAACATTATTTATGTAATCAAAATTTGCTTATTTTTACGTTTGTATCGACCAAAGGAAGATTAATTTACTTATATAAACGAATACATGAATGTTCATCATGACATCAACTGTTGAAATGTATAAGTCATATGTTCCAATACGGCCATTGATTTGTATCACCGGGTTTTTTAGTTGAAGAAATCAGAACATTGACAGATACAAATTCAGAATTGATGACTTTTGGTTTCCAACTCTAAATATTCTTCACAAAGTAAAGTATATTGTTTTTTTACGTGCACATTTATTTATACATTCAATGACAAATTCATGCTTTGGCCAAATCTTATATTTTCGTTTAATTTTCAGATTTACCCAGGGATTCCGCTAGTGTCAGTATGCATTCCATCCAAATGATGTATCTATGTTTTATTAGCTTGCTGATTATCATCTGGTGAGTATGAATATTGTCTTGCTAATTGCCAATACGCTTTAATATGTCCGTCCGCTTTCTTATAATTGTTTAAAGAAAACCGGTGACAAGAACATAAGCAACATATCTACATATCAGTGCGTTTGACCACCATTGTGCGTATGAGACGGACACAATCCACGTACAAAACAAACGATTAGCTTGGGTATGACGAAACATTTCAAAGTCACCGACTCATTGATTAATTACCTTAAACCAGCATTGGGCAGCCACTCTGTCTGGACTGAAAGATACACTTGATCTAAAATGTAACTGTTTTTACAATTTCAGCTGAGAGTTGAAGAACTGACAAACAGTTGCGGTACTTATGTGAAATGCACTGTAAATGGCATCGGTGCACTTTTAACATTATGATCTGAGTTAGCTATCATTTATCGGTCAACCATAGCGGCATGATCGCGCAGGATATTGCAGAAATCAAATACTTTAAAAGCAAAATTTGAAAAAAATAATACGTGTTTTGTGCTTTACTTGCAGGTTCTTTGATCACAGGGTAAAGTTCGTATGAAGTTAGAAAACTTGTCCAATTCCAAGTCCTTCGTTAAACTCTATTTGTATAGCTCTTTCTGTATAATAATTTAATGTAATTCAAAGCTTTACATTTTTGAAGACAAGTTAATTTATGCTTATTGTCTCACCGCAAACGGAGACAGTTGCATGGTAGCTCGCATTATGCCAAACCATTTTAATACAAGAGCAATATTAATCTTCATTGACTGACATTCTACCCGATGATCAACTGAACATGGAAAAACAGAGTAAAATTGGAGAGTCAATCAATAAGTTTGTACTTGATAGGGTGGTTTCAAGTGCATATGTGTACAATAAATTTGATTTTGGAATTTCGCCGAAAATGTTGATTCACCATACATTGGAGTGACATTTGAGCCTATGAGAAAACTATGAATAAATTTTTACAATACTAAACTTACTAAATCTGTGCTTTTAGAAGTGTTTGACAATTGATATAAATTTACTTAATTCAAATATGATGCTTGAAAGTTCAGATGTTGACAACAAATATGATACTGGAATTTCACCCAAACTTATTATCTCACTTCTCATGCTAGTCTACATTTAAATTATTTAAAGATTCCCCTGACATACTTGCTATATGTAAGTATATATTATATGTGGCGCTTGAAATCGGCATCCGTGTGGGACGGACGTAAACTAGGGCCCTCACGCCTCCCGCGGGAAGAGCGGACACAGACACACACACGCCGAGAGAATTCGTTTGGTGCGCTCAACCGCCGAAGCGGCCACGGTGTCTTTATTTCCCTACGTCAAAGATAGATCAAGTCCATGTGAGTTGCCGTGTCAAAGGTACAACAAGTTTTAAACTTTAAAATAACTACTCAATCCTAATAAATCTTCTCGATAAATACAATAAAAGTTTGCATGATGCATGTTTTGATGACGGATGGCTAGGTTATAAGCTGATAAACAAACGTTTAAAGAGAGAGCGCTTACCTATGTCAAAGATAGATCAAGTCCATGTGAGTTGCCGTGTCAAAGGTCAAACTCGGGGACTTTCCCTTACACGTCTGACACAAGAGGGCGTTTATGGCAGTTCCCATTGAGTGTAATGTATAGAGTTTTCATATGACTGAAACTATGAAAATGCATGCTTAAACAAATGAATAAAAGAAATTCTAACCATAAATTTATTCAATGCAAGTAACACCTGGCCACATACTCCGCCAGTTTATGGAACGATGTCCCTATCGTTCAACCATAACACCTAAAACTATATCACCTATTTAATGATTCTTTTAAATTACTCGACCGACACACGGTCAGTTTGACTTGTTTTAACCCATGAAATCTGAAAGTGTCCTCACGAAATGACACAATAAGGTCATGCAATAGTACATCAATCTATTAAGTTTCCGTCTCACTCTGACAGATATCGCTGATCTGTCTCCTCCTGTGTAGTTTCTTCTCCTGTAGACTGGTCACACAACGTTGCCTCGTTTCCTGCGACAGAGCTCTGTGCTACACTCAACTCTCCATCTACATAGGTGTCTGAACATGACTGCATCTGTGCTAAGTTTGATTCTGGTGAAGTAATCACTACACTTTGATCAGACTGTGATGCTTCATGCTGAGTCTCACTACTGCACTGAAGGGTGTACTCTCCTTCTCCTGGCAGTATTCTTGAAATGCAGTCTTCTGCTTCTGCCTTTTCCATCGTTTCATTTTGTGCCGGATCTACTACGTTGTCCTGCACTGCTTCAGTGAAGTGTCCTGTACCACACTGCATTTGATTTTCTAGTTTTGTCTCCACAGCTACTAATGGTACAGTTTCAGCAACTGTGATCTCACCGTGGTATCCTCCCATATTGTCTACTGCTGGACCAAGGTGGACTCTGTCATCTATTGGCTGTATCTCATTCAATGGTGTGTAATTAAGTATGTGTGTCTGAATGAGTTCGTCATCATCTGAACGATCAGAACCATAGTCTCCTACAGCTTCATCTGCCGTTTTACATGATTGGTCCCAATATCTCTCTTTCCTGTCAATCTTTTCTTCTAAACGGTCAATCTTTTCTTCTAAACGGTCTGGATTTGGTGTCAAGAACATGCAAGGCTTTAGCATGTTTCTATGCAAAACACGCTGTTTTTCAGTGTCCTGTGACTGAATACATAGACTGGAATATCTGGTTTTTTACTGATGACTACATAAGGGGACAGGTTCCCACTTATTGTTCAGTTTATGCCTTCCAAGAACTGGGCACTTATCTTGAACAAGAACTCTGTTTCCTGGCTGTAGAACATCTTCTTCCTTCGCTTTCTTGTCATATGTGTGCTTGTTTTCTCTCTTGATACATCTGCTCTTTTTGTGGCTTCCTCATAAGCGATCTGGAGTCTGTCACGCAGACCTGAAATGTACTCTGAATACTCGACTTCCCCCTCTTGGTCACCCAGATTGACTCCAAAAGCAAGGTCCTGTGGCATACGTGGATGACGCATGAACATGAGGTAGAATGGGGATGTCCCTGTCGACTCATGCCTGGTACAGTTATATGCATGTGTCATGGCACTCACGTACTTCTTCTAGTTGGCTTTCTGAGATGGATCCAGGGTTCCCAACATGTCCAGCAGCTTCTTGTTAAATCTCCTAGTCATGCCATGCCCTGTGCATGGTAGCTTGTAGTACGGCTTTTAGTTGTACCTGCTCAACTCCTTTATAATTTGGCTCTCGAAAGTCCGCATGGATCCTATTAGGGAAACCATAGTGGGAAATGAACTCTTTCCATAAAATCTTAGCAACAGTGATTGCCTTCTGGTCTTTTGTGGGGTATGCTTGTGCGTACCTCGTAAAATGGTCCGTCACAACTAGTATATTGTCCACTCCACCCTTCGAAGGCTCTAATGTGAGGTAGTCAATGCAGACTAGCTCAAGTGGTTTTGTTGTGCGAATGCTGACCAATGGTACACGGGTTGCAGTCGGTGGCGACTTCCTCAGAACACATTGCTTGCATGTCTCACACCAGAACTTAACATAACTCTGCATTCTTGGCCAATAGAAGCGGGCGCGTACTAATCCAGAGTTCTATCAAATCCAAGATGTCCATTGTTGTTATGCAGGGCTTGCAGAGCATCATCAATCAATCTCTGTGGGAGTACTAATTGCTTTGTCTCCATCTTTTGCTCATCCAAGTAACACCTGTACAACAATCCATCTCTTATCTGCAGTCTATCCCACTGTTTCAGCAATAGGTTGGTGGTTTTGCATTCAAGAGCTCTCTCCCGTCGACTTGGCCTCCTACCACGCCAGGGCGTCCGCATTTGTTTTGCTCTTACCTGGCCTGTACTTTATCTCAAATTGAAGACTGACAACTCTGACACACCATCGCTGTCGTGTCGCATCCAGTTTAGAAGTAGACATCACATACTTGAGTGGGTTGTTGTCAGTCAGAACGGTAAACTGGTTGCCATAGAGGTAATCCTGAACTTCTCACACTGCATGAAAACCTAATAATTCAGATAAATTCACATTAATGAGTTGCCTGCATGAATCCACATGAATACAGGCCTGCTGAATACAAAAAAAATTATTCTTGACTGTATTCATCTGTATATGCACTCTTCAGCTAAAATACAGGCAATAATCCATGTTAATACAGTAAGTATTATAGGGTTTTTATGCAGTGTCAGTGACTGCCCATTTCAGACACAAGAATTCAACTTATTAGCTGGATATCTAGTCTCAGCTGGGTTCAATCCTCTGCTTGCATAGGCTATCACACGTTCATGCTTGCCTTGAGTCTGTTGCTAGCACTGGCACCAAGTCCATCTATGGACGCATCTGTCTGTAGCACGAAAGGTAGACTGAAGTCCGGGTAACCAAGGACAGGTGCTGATGTCAACTTTTTCTTCAGTAGATTGAAAGATGACTCACACTCTTCAGCCATTGGAACGGTTGGGGTTTACACTTCTGAATGTTCTTCCCAATCTTTTTCCGTGGGTCTCCTGTCGTCAGTCTGTACAGAGGAGCAGCTATGGCAGCATAACCCTTGATGAAACGTCTGTAATATCCAGAAAATCAAGGAACTGGAGAACTTCCTTTGGGTTTGTTGGTCGCTTCCAATCTGTCACCTTGCTGATCTTCTCTGGATCGGTTTCAATAATAAATAATTAAATAATTAAATAATGTTAATGGATGTACAGGTGATGCAAATATTGTTGAAATGTGGCGTAACCATTATCATGATATTTATAATTCTGTAAACAATAATAGGGATCAGGAATTTGTTTTAGATGCTATGAACAGTTGTTCACTGCAAGACAATTTCACTGTATTACCAGGTGACATAAGTGATGCAATTAGTAGGCTACAGACTGGAAAAACGTCTGGTTCAGATTATCTTGCCGCTGAGCACTTTATATTTGCCAGTCAGAAAGTTTCTGTTTTGCTAAGTATGTGCTTAACAGCTATGCTTGTCCATGTAGTTTGCCCTAGACGACTTTCTAACACTATCCTTGTTACAATTATCAAAGACAAAAATAGTGATATTACAGATAAAAACAATTATCGTCCTGTTGCACTTTCCACTATTGCTTCTAAAATAATTGAACTTGTTTTATTGCGTCACATTGATTCTTATCTGGGAACGACTGATAACCAATTTGGTTTTAAGTCAGGACATTCCACTGATATGTGCGTCTTTATTTTGAAGGAAATTATCAATTATTATAGACAACATGGTAGTAATGTATTTATTACATTTATGGACGCCTCTAAGGCTTTTGACAGAGTGAACCATTGGACGCTTTTCAAGAAATTAATTCAACGTAAAATTCCCATTTACCTTGTCAGATTTCTTGTCAAATGGTATCGAACTCAAACTATTATTATTCGTTGGGGTACATGTTTATCTGAGGGTTTTACTGTCACTAACGGTGTAAAGCAAGGTGGTATTTTATCACCAAAGCTCTTTAATATCTATATTGATAATTTGAGTGTTCTCTTATCAAACTTGAATACTGGCTGTAATATTGGTGGCATTTTTGTTAATCACTTAATGTACGCGGATGATATCTGCTTGATTAGTCCTTCTGTCAAAGAGTACACAAAAGTTAATAGATCTCTGTACTCATTATAGTGATATTCATGACATCATTTTCACACAGTAAAAAGACTAACTGTATGTGCGTGTTTGCGAATCACAGTAAGATTCAGCGCATTCCATGTGTGTATCTGAATGGGGTTAAATTAACCTTTGTTGTTAAGAAAAAACATCTAGGGTTCGTGTTAACTGACCATTTCAGAGATGATGATGACATTGAGCGGCAGACGAGATATTTTTACGTAGTAGCGAATATGCTAATGAGAAAATTCCACATGTGTACTTTTCATGTTAAATGCATTCTATTTAAAGCGTATTGTTATCAGTTGTATGGGGGACCAATATGGAATAGCTATTATGCAAATGTCTTGAGAAAATTGAAAGTTGCTTACAATAATGCTGCACGACTGTTATTGGGTTATGAGAAACGGAGCAGCGCGAGTCTAATGTTTGTATCTAACAGAATAAGCAACTTTGATGCTCTTCTGAGAAATCAGATTAACAGCCTGAGACAAAGACTTTTGAAAAGTAGCAATGCAATTGTACGAAATGTATGTAAATCATTGTACTTCAACTCAGAGATGGTAAACACTGGAATAAGTTACTCTATGTTTAAATGTCTGTTTAAAAAGAAACCCATTGGATTATGTATGTAGATATAATCAATTTTTCTATCTTTTCAACCATAATTTAATTTTGTAACTGAATTTTCATACTATTGCCTTATTTGACTATTATATGGACGCTCAAGTCCGAAATAAAGATATAATAATAATAATAATAATAATAATATACCATCCTGCTCACAATATGGCCTGGGTATCCAACTCGTTCTCTCAGCAAATGGCACTTTCCGGGGCTCAACTTGAGCCATGTTTTCTAAGATGCTCAAATACCATCTGTAGTCTCTCAAGGTGTTCCTCAAAAGTCTTTGAGAAAACAATAATATCATCCAAATAAATCAATACACTTTCAAAATTCTGATCACCAAAACAAACACATCATAAGCCTTTGAAAAGTCGCCGGTGCGTTCTGGAGGCCAAGGGCATGCGGTTACACTCATATAGTCCCATTGGCGTGGTGAAAGCAGTCTTTTGGCGATCTTTCTCCGCCATCTCAACCTGCCAATAGCCTGAGGTCAGGTCTAGTGATGAGAAAAAATTAGCGTTGCCCAACGCTTCAAGGGCCTCCTCAATCCTTGGTAGAGGGAATGAGTCTCGTACAGTGCGAGAGTTTAGCTGGCGATAGTCAACACATATTCTCATACAACCATCTTTCTTGCGCACAACCACAATAGGGGATGCATATGGTGACTGGCTAGGCTGTATAACTCCTGCTTCTGCCATCTCTTCAATAGTCCGCCGGACTTCTTGATAGTTTGCAGGGATTATCTTACGATGAGGCAATCGTACAGGCCTGTCATCTATCAATGGAATCTCGTGCTGGATTATCGATGTCCGCCCATAGTCCATGGAATGCTGGGAAAAGACATCTTTGTTGTGATAGAGTAATTCTTGAACTTGCTGCAATTTCTCCTTACTCTGAATCGTAGCTTGTGAGAGATCTACCTGAGGGTAGTCCGGCTTCTCTACACATGAACGTTGGTGGTAGCATCTAACACGGTCATGCTTGCTTGTAGACTGGCGTCTTTTCCTACCGACTGGTCTCCCATCAACATCAACTTGGCGTCTTGTTGGTCTGCTTCTGTTGGAAGGGGATGATTTAACTGTCTCCGCTGCTGGTTTATGATCCATCTGCAGTGTCTCAACAACCCTTCCACCAACAAACACCTCACCAAGTATTGTGTTAGGTCTGAGGACTACTGGTCTGGTGGAGATGTTACAAAGTCGCACTGTGACTCTGCCACTCTGCACATTTGACAGTGTTCTTCCCACCAGAATTCCACTGGGCAGGTCTCTGTCTTGTGGGCTTTCCACTAAAGCAGTGTAATCTCCACCATTTGGTCCTCTTGACACACGACAACCGATATGCACCTCCCGTCCTGGGCCAACTGTACGAGGGCGTCGACCCTTGAACTTTGCATATCCAACTCTACCTCTCTTACCACCAAAGTCATTTCGTCCGATCTTGGCAAAAGCACCATACCACGTTTCAGATTTCTTCTTTGTCTTCATTAGGTAGCTTCTACCATATTTTTCTCTTTCTTCATCTCTACATGCCCTTATCAAATTAGTTCCTATAAGTAAGGGTACATCCTTTCTATAGTCATCCACAGGCACTACAAATGCAGGCACTCCTTGGTAAGTATGTCCTAAAAAGGAAATTGCTAGTCGAACAACACCACTGTGGGGGACACTGTATCCACCTGGTCCTTCAATTTCAATGTCACTGGCTTCAAACTCTTGGCTACGCAGCTCTGGGTGCTGATGCACAAAAGTCTCAGTAACCGTAGTAACCATGGATCCGGTATCCACTAGTGCAACGCAGGTTACACCATTTACCTGGACAGTGTCCTCATTTGTCGGGCCAACTAACTGCTGGTGTGGCGCTGAGAAATTAGGTGGAGAATCCAACATCTCGCTGCCCACTTTACTAGTCTGGTCCCCTACAAGTCTAGACTCTGGTGTGTTCAAACGCACATCATCAGGGCTGTCCGTATTGTTGTAGCCCATGGGTTGCCCTCCTGCCATGAGCTTTATTCGTTTAAAGGAGGCGCTGTCGTTGTGGTATCACCACCTGATTTGGGAGTGGATGCACATCCCCTGGCGTAGTGCCCTTCTTGCCCACACAGATAACATACGACTGGTTTACCATCGCGACGACTGGAGCGTTTGTTGATCAAACCTTGGTTAGCTTCCTGTGACTTCCGACCACTATCCTTGTTTGGCACACCTTGTTCAATCTTTTGCTCCACCGTCATCATCCTCTTGCCATACTCCTCCTGATTCGCTGCTATCTGCCTAACCATCTCGGTCAGCTCTGCAATTGCAGTGGTTTCTATATCACCTTTGTTTCTATGCTCATTGCCCTGCTTTGGCTGACTGGACCCCATCGTTTGCTGTGGCTGATTTTGTGCTTTATTCCTTGACTTGTCCGGCATTTCTGCTACCTTCTTATTTTCACGTGCCATATACCTTAACTCTTCCTTCAGCACTTTGAAACACATACCGCGAGGTTTCATGGTGCAAGGCGTTGGTAAACTACACTATCCTGTAATCCTGCCATAAACTGCTGAGTCAGCTTATAGTCCCTGTCCTGGAAAGGTATTCCACCATTTTGTTGTTCTTCTATGGTGCGCAGAATGTCCTCAAGGGCAATTGCATATGAACGGGCTGGTTCATTTTGTCTCTGATAGCGCTCGTAGAATGAAGCCATTGGATCAAGAGACATCTGAAAATCACCGTACTCGGCTCACAGCTCTTCAAATGCCCTTTCTGGTAACTGCTCATGAACAGGCAAATTTAACACCAATTTCCTTGCTTCACCACTGAAATGCCTGACAATTGTCGGAAACTGCAAACCCAATGGCATCCCGCCTGCTTGTAGCAAGTACTGCATATCACGTATCCAGTCCTCAATCAGAAGCTTACCATCCTGAATTCCACTGAATATGGGTACATTTCGCAGCCACCGGACACCATGTTAAACTGCTGGTTGGATATAGGTGTAGTGGGCTGCCATTGTTGTGCAGACTGGTTTGCCTGGTTTGCCATACCCTGCCCAGGTTGCATTGTGGGAGTTGGATACCCTTGTACCACAGGGGTCTGTCCAGTTGGAAATGCATAGTGGCCAAACGGTGCGCTAACAGGCATGGCAGAGTTATTACACATCTGTCCACTTGACAATGTATACAGGTTAAACTGGGTGCCAGCAGGTATGGATGAGGTATTGTACATCTGTTGCCCTAACTGGTGGTCTGTTGTAGTTAGACGAGGCATTACCTGCATGTTGCTGTGGGACTGAACGATACAGGGTACTGTTTACAATTGTATGTGGGCTAGCTGATACACCTGGCTTTGTACTGGTGTGTACTGATTTACTGTGTTTTGATGTGATTGCATCACGTTGTTGCCTGAGGTGGTACCCGCAGCAGTCTGCACTGCTTGTGGTGCTGGGTTTGGAACAACAGCTGGGCTATTCAACAGACTGCCACCATCACTGCTCACAGGGTGTACCTGTTGGTTGGGTTGATGTAAGACTGTTGTTTGCTGACTGGAAACCCTGCGGGTTGCTTGTTGTGTGTTAGCTGTGTTGGGAGTAGAAGTAAGCGGTTGTCCCTGCTCGTTCAACACAGTACATAAACTATGATCATAATGTAACATTTTGTTTTGTGGTTGATGTGCAGCATGTGATCTACCAGTTGCTGGTGTCATACTATAATTTGTTTTGCCCGTAGGCGGATGACGTACATTAGGATTCATCGCTGGGGTGGACACACTGGTGATCTGACTTAGTGGTTTGCATAGGCACCCCATCTTCTACACAATTTGAAGTGATGGGTTCACCCCACCACCGGGCACTAGACTGTGTGCCATGATGCAAAACTGATACAAAGATAGATACACAATATAGTAGGATATAAAACCTTACAGTGTGCAAGAAAAAGAAAAAAAAAACTTTTCTACACAGTAATACTAATATTATAAAATACTAGGAGCAAACACTGTACAATGTCTCCAAATACACAGAGGTAAACATGTGCTGTAGCTGTAAAATAATACCTGTGAGTACACGAAAAAAACTTATACATCGGTATCACACACTGTGTATGTTCAATAATAGAACATTACACTGAATACCCCTTTGATATGAATACTATGTTACAGCACAGTGTTGCTAAGATGTAACTGTACTCTCCCTGAAATGTGATCACTGACCCAATTAAGCAACACTTTGTACACCTTGTCTGTTGCTAAATATTCTCACAGTATGCTAAGTAAAACCAGTATTTCAAACTGTGTCATACAAAAATGGCTTGTTTGTTCAAGTCCACAGTTGTCCTGTAAACTTCACTGTTGTACACTGTAAATATACTAAAATAAGCACTGTGCACCACCAAATGTCAATACTGAAAAGACGCTGGGTGGTTCTATTCTAAAAATAGTAACATTACTCTTGTTCCTTCAAACTGTTCAAAATTTGCAAAAAAACTAAAATTCGAAAGTATGAAGCTGTCACCGCTTTACAAAAATTATTTTACAATGTCTGGCTTTCAAACAGTGCACTGGTAGTAATGTTCAACGGCTGTACACTGGCGCTTACTGTCTCTATTCCCTGGCTCACTGGCTGTACACTATACGCGATCAGCTGATCGATGCAAATGTCCGTCTCGCGTAGACACCAGTGGCAATACTCATAGTCCTCCCTATGGTTTGGTCGCTGAGTTGCTTGGTAAAACACACTCCTAATCGATGACAAACACACTCGCACTCCCATCAAAAGTTCGCCGGATACAGCCCTGCTGAACGATTTCTAAAGGCAAACTGTCCTCCGGTCCTCAGTCTCTATATCAGACACCGTACGGCAGCACCAATCACGTCGGGGTCACCAATGTGGCGCTAGATCGAACATTCATGTGGGACGGGCGTAAACTAGGGCCCTCACGCCTCCCGCGGGAAGAGTGGACACAGACACACACACGCCGATAGAATTCGTTTGGTGCGCTCAACCGCCGAAGCGGCCACGGTGTCTTTATTTCCCTATGTCAAAGATAGATCAAGTCCATGTGGGTTGCCGTGTCAAAGAGTACAACACGTTTTAAACTTCAAAATAACTACTCAATCCTAATAAATCTTCTCGATAAACACAATAAAAGTTGACTATAGATCTCAAGTAACACTTTGATGCATGTTTTGATAACGGGTGGCTAGGTTATAAGCTGATAAACAAACGTTTAAAGAGAGCGCGCTTACCTATGTCAAAGATAGATCAAGTCCATGTGAGTTGCCGTGTCAAAGGTCAAACTCGGGGAATTTCCCTTACACTGTCTGACACAAGAGGGCGTTATGGCAGTTCCCATTGAGTGTAATGTATAGAGTTTTCATAGACTGAACTATGAAAATGCATGCTTAAACAAATGAATAAAAGAAATTCTAACCATAAATTTATTCAATGCATGTAACACCTGGCCACATATATATTTAAGTGTTGTTAGGCTGCAATAAGTTTCTCGATAAACAATAATAGTGCTCTCAGTAAAATATCAAGCCAAACTATAAATGAACAGGATATTACTGATATTGTCCCATTTGCAATCACATATAAAAGGTTTGGAAACAGGATGACTTCTCTAACCTGTCAGGAAAACTTATCACAATTACTAAATTTGTATAAAAAGGGACATTAGATTTACATTTTGGCCAACCCAGCATGTTTTGTTCTGTGTATCGACTACAGTTTATTCTTCTGTTCCTAACAGCATGCCACAATAACCAAATTCTGTTCAGCAAATACTCTGTATATGAAAGTGTAAAGAGCTTAATCATCCAATTGATGACAAGTGAATTCTAGTCCGGACTTGAATTCACTTTTAAACAATAACAGTCCTTGCTGTACTGGACTTTTCATCATGCTTCAGGGAGTAGAACAAAAACTGCAGAGGGTAAACAAAACACAACCACCTAAAATTAGCCAAACATTGTAGCTTATATTACTAACCCTTAGCATTTTATACCAATCAGAGACATTTTTGTTTTTAGTACTCCTTTAAGTCCCCATATCCTTTGAAGTGCCCACCAACATACCCTTAATATTCTCAAGCATATTCCTGGGCATATTGAATATGAATGACATGTATCGAGCCTTTCTTAAATCACGAATTTTCTGCAAATTACATAAACGTGATCATGTGACAATCAGAATAACGTCTCAAAACCGTCTACCGGTACAGCACCCACAGGACATTAGTCACTAGTCTTAAACGTATCATTGAAAACGATCAAAGGCCCAAACGAAAAAATCGCAGAAACCATTCGCGAGATTGATACAACAGCTTTTGATCGAGCAAATTTCGACCGAAAACACTACAGCCTTCTAAACTGTTAATGTTAAAATCTTTTTGAAAAATCATGTCATTGTCTGAATTGGTAAAATAGTCGTATCGCATCGATTCACAGGTAAATCCCTGTAAAAGTTGAATAAATTGAAGAGTATTTTAAAACTGGTTTCGGATTCACTCTTTGTGATACCCTGCTTCACACTCTACGTCTACGTCCGGTTCATTTCGCATCGATAACTGCACTAGGATCACCGTTGGCGACATAGCACAAATTGCGCTGCAGCGCGATGTAGTCGGCGTCAGCTTAGCGAGCTTGCTGGACGCTGGCTAGTACAAGGCTATCAACACCGTGACGAAAAGGAATATCTAAAAAAATGTCTGTATCCAAATTCCATCTAATACGAACAGTGAACTGTCACTTTATTGAAGAAACACAGCTGTGCAAGCTTATGGGCTCAGACCTAGTGTGATATTACCTATTAAAATAACTGAAAGTACATGGCCTACCTTGAGGAGAAAGCATGGAATTTTGCCCAAATATTAGCAAGATGAATCTTCAAGCCGGCGAATTAAGTATATTATTCGTGTCGGACATTGATGGTTGTAAATCTCCCTGAAAAAGTCCATAAAACCCTTATTGATTGTGTTCTTCAAATGTATCGCTACGGTATTATAACTTGAGTGTACAGTAATATAAATAATCTTTGAAGCAACACCGGGAAAATAACGTTCAGGAAATCCATTTAACTGTGTGATTTGCACAAAATGTCATTTGTAGGAATGTGCAGACCTTCGCCAATAACTACAAATTGTTTCTGTTGTGTTTTTTTCCTAATTTTTAGCAAAAAAGTAAATATTACTTAAGTAACAAAAACGTAAAGTACATGACCTAATTAAAGAGCGTGAGTATTATGACATATTATATTATACTTTTGTCAATACCAGTGAATTTTGGGGTGTTGTCACACCTTTAGATTATTACAGATAATGTACGCCATTGTCCTGCATTGCGGCCCAAAGATGTATTCTACATCCACAAAAATGCGATGTATAAATCTAAGTAATAATGTACCACTCCCGGCCAATAATGGAGTCAAGCAAACTTTGCCTGTGGCCTCCACGATGTGTTCGACGTCGTCTTGTACATTACGTCTTGCAAAGTTGGCTTGCGTCCATTATTGCTTAAATATTAGTAATATGAATCTTTAAACCAGTGAACTACGTATTCTATGTGTAAAATGAACGTTGTTTGTCGGACACAGGTGGTTTTCATGTCAGCCAAAGTCCCAGAAAAGCCCCTGAAGAGCCTTATTGATTATGATCTTTACTAGATCATTTAAGTGTTATAACTTGAGTGTCAGCAAAATAACTTAATCTGGAACAAGACTAGTGAAGGAACTTTTAGGAAACAGAATCAATTGTGTGATTTGTACAAGTCTTCATTTATAGACACGTCAAGAGTTTAGGTCAATATTAACGAATCAGATTTATTTCTACGGCAAGATGATGACGCAATACCCATCATCATATGGAAACGCCCTCTTCGAAATATTTCCCCTGTCGCAGTTTTTATAACTTAGTGTGTACTAAAGGCCGTTCACGATCCTATTATTCAATTTTAAAGTTATTGGTGGTTGTGTGGTCGGCTGAAGATATTTTATGATCTCGGATTTTTTGTGAAGCCAGGTTAAAATTGACAGAAATAGATAGAAATGTATTTTGAAAAGAATGGAAACAAATTATATATGTTTAATATAAATTTTATATACAACGCAATTCTGAAATTTAGAAACAAATAGGCATTCAATTTCATTACTTTGACTTTTGTGAAGAAAAATTGTTTAATTGAACAGACAGCTTATCTCGTGTGCAAGGAATGTTTTATAAATGTCATATTCCACTGAAACTAGCGCCACCAGCGTTGATTCATCTCACTGACAAGAAACTCAATTAGCATAACTTTCGTGTTGCAGTACAATATGAAAGACTATATTAGAGTTGAGTTCAATTGGATTTGACTCCCTTGACACAATGACAACACATGTGATTTAGAGCGGGTCTATCTTAATAAGGGACTGGACGTAAATTAGCAGGGGGGAGGGTCGGGGGGATTTCGCAAGAGAGTGGCCAAAAAAGCATGACCATCCCCCAAAATTTAGTCCAAAAATTTATGACCCTCCCCCAAAGCAAGGCTGAAAAATGTGTGACCCTCCCCCAGTTTAAAATTACAAATCGATGAAATCTTCAACATTCAAAAATTGAGGTGAGGATTTACAACACAGGGCAATATAGATGGACACCAGCAAGGGATGCCTGCAATTTTTTTATTTGCTTCTGCTTGTGACAAGAACAAGTCTAGATATGGATGTCAGCCTTACCTAAAAATACTTTCAATGACTCGATGTCAGTCAAATTTGACCAGCATGGGTAACTAATCTTGTAGACAAAAATCAGGATAATTCTATGGTACAGATTTTTCAGTATTTTTAAGAAAAGGGAAACCCCTGATTTCTCTGCCTACACAATATGAATTTTGATTGTGATGATAACTCTTACACTGTTTAAACCTAGTAAACCAATCACCAGATAAAGGAGCACTTGTATTCTTATTTCCAGTGTGGTATGGGTGGATTGTTCTGGGTAACACCATAGGATAAACTCTATGATTAAATTAATTCATTGTTTGATTTTCTGCACAAGTTTGATAAAACGCTCAATTTTCAATGTTGTCAGCACACTTGTAATTGTGGAACAAACCACACAAAAAACAGTTTAAGACTTCACTTGACACAAAAATGACACCACTGCTCAAGTGTCATCAGTCTAGTCTGACAAACTGAATCATAACTGAGCATATCATGCTACAATACAGCATCTAATACTGAAAAATTCTGAAACCTTATGAATTTATGTAACTCTGAACTGCAAAGTAAACAACAAAACCAACATCTTGTCCATACACCATTGTTTCAAATTACAGTGACTGACAGGCAAAAATAAAAAGTAACAAAACAGCAAACATTGAATTTAGCCATTTTAATTAGCCATTAAAGGGACGAAGTCACTCATTTTTGACAAAATTTTGGTCATTTCAATTTCTGTTGAATATATGCTTTTCTGCTGCTCACTGAAATAGGCTACATTTCAATCTCTGGCTGGCACAGATCAACTCAACTCAACTTAATAATTTAATTTAAGGTATGTACCAAAAATTGTAACATAGTAAATTTCACATGTTACTGTGTCTTATAAAAAGTGAGAATTGAATTGCAATAACCAGAGAGTGAGCATGTTTCAGTGAGAATAATCTATCAAAAGAAATTGAAATGGCAAAATTATGTCAAAAATGAGCAACTTTTTCCCTTTAACTTGGTACATATCTAGTACAGATTCTTTTAATTCAAGTGTAAAGCAGCAGGACCATTGCACTGTTGAAGTATTAAAATGGTGGCGATGAATATTTTTATATTTGGTGCATTGACAAGATGGTACTGTAAAAGGTTGACAAAAATAACTTTTTTCAAAGTATCATAATATTAGCCATTTCTGAACAGGATGTAAGGTTACACCACCATGTGAACTCATATATATTTCCAATATTGAAGTGCAGTCCTCTGCTCAGTGCCGAATCATGTACCGGTATGTTGTAAACCATGGAGTATTGAAAGTACTTAATTTAATGATTATTTTCACAGATATGTTTCACTTACAACTGGACTAAATTGTCACTACTTCCAATTGTGACTGTGAACATCATTCTAAAATATTCAAATAACTTCAACGCATTCAAGTTTATTACAAGTGTCGCGCTGTACAAAGAAGATCTCTGGACGTACACTGTAGATTTTAGCCTATTATTTTCAGGATATAAAGGTCTGTATGTTTAAATGATTGGATTATGAAAAAATATATTAAGGATCAGAAGGATGTTGATATTGCAAACTCGCAAGTCTCGGTGTTGTTTTCCCAAACAGGAGCATATCAGTATCACCGTTGAGCTACCAAGCTCTGCATGGCAGGGCTGTGTGTTACCGGCGTTATAGCATACGGCTGCTACCACAGGCTGTATAACGCTGGTAGCACACAGCCCTGCCATGCAAAGATAGGAGCTACTGCACTCTTTTGGTAGTACCGTGGTATCATATATTGCTTTATGTAGCTGCAGTTCCGAAGCTGAAGGTTTTGCCTCTTTCGAGTTTAAGCTTTTAGTTTTTAGGGTTTGATCAAGTTGACATCCTACCTAAACACTAGTCCAAATATTGTGGTACAACGGCAATATTGCCCTACGCTAGGAGGATTATGTGTACCACTGTTGCTACGCGAAGGCTACTTACCCAGAAGAGCTCTCTACTGGGTGCATAGGCCTTCGCGTAGACTCTCCACAGTCGCTGTGCCTTGTTTGTGCGCGCCGCGATGGGCCTGCATTCGAAGGCTGTGCAGCTGTGAGCACGCGCTGCCAGACACAGCGACTGTCAGTTCTTGCAAGTATATGAATATTCATAAGGGTAGTGACGTCAAAAGAAAAAACTATCTAACTGGGCGGAGAGAATATATACTAGTAGCTGGTAGACCTATATACGCGGTATGTTTTTATTTTTCATTTTTAATTTTATTTGGCTATGCTACCTGTCATTTTTGTTTTGATTAACGGATGTGTGGAGTTCTATAAAGTACCCGGATCAGGCAGAAATCCGACCGGTCGCTTGCAAGAACGTCCAGACCCTGGGATTCGCGTCGCGTCTCTGAAGGGCGCGCGCGTGTTCCAATAGGGAAGAACGCGAATCGCAGGGTCTCTGCCAGACTAGCCTTCGCGTTGCGACTGTGGTTGCACCTGTGTGTTATGAGTATGCCGTTGATGGAGGCAATCAAAGCAGCCAATAGCTGAATACTCTTACCATTCTCGTAGGGCTTAGACTGCTACCCCAAGTCAATGGTATATATCATGTAAAGTAGGCAGTTAATATGTACCCTTTCACTTTGGCTTTGAACTGCAGATGTGGAATGTTATGATTCAACAGGCTGTCCAATAATTCCAATAATGAATGCCCAAATGGGCTCATAATGGGATAGAACGCACTTACACTCCATTAAGAGTGATTGTAATAAACAATGATTTTCAAATGTTTTCTTTTATATAAGTGCACATGTGCCTGCTATTTCTTCTTAGGAATTATAATTTAACATTTATCGAAATATCAGTGAAATTCACAATTTTGGAATGTATCACAATGACAATTGAGGGAACACTGAAAACGAAATGTGACACTGATCTCCGCAACAATATTATTTGGTCATATACAATGTATTGAGCAGTTCAATGTCTACATGGGGAGGAAATATGGGAAAGTATGTTGAAAATGTGTTCCTGGTACAGATATAGAACTACATGTGTGTGCATGATCCCATTATTCACAGAATTTATTATATTTCCGATAGATCTCTGTAGTCAGAGAACTGAAAATACCAATACATGTGCTCATTGCACTCATATCAAATCCAGTTTTACAAAATGTACTATGTGTTCCAGTAGACAATGAGAAGTTTTAGTCATGTTTCCCCTGCTAATTTACGTCCAGTCCCTAATGTAAACAAGTCGCGTCTTGTTTATCTGCTTGACCCGAAGACCGTCCACGCAGTCAGCGTGACCTCAGTTATAGCCTCGATCAGTGTTCATTGACAGCTAGCTACCCTTTCACTGAGCCAATCATACCCTTTCACACTGAAGTCAATCTACGATATTAAATTACAACGCCGAGTGCTAGGCGACCGGATGGTGTACAGACCTTCAGCACAGGAACTAGCATGCTTTCAAGTATTGCGTTAACTTTGAGGAATTTCGATGACGTCATTACCCTAACGGAACGCCTTCTTGTTGGCAGCAACACACGTGTAACTTCTTTCTGGCGTGGCAAGCGAGTGAGAAGGGCCAACGTTGTCTGTGGACAGACAGTGTGGTATCATATTGACCGAGACTTGTAAAAGTACAAATTTCTGTCGTGGCGCTGAATTTGTGTTGTGTTTGAGAGATAAGTTCCATCGATCAGCAAATTCAAGTAAACACATGAAATGATCGACCAACTTTTTTAAAAATTCTTTCCCGCCAACAGACGACTCATAGGAACTAAGTCACTTTAATATCCGCCATAGTGAAAATGAACGACAAGCTGCTCCTCTGAAAAGTAACGAATTCAGAAATTTCACGCAGGGTTTCGAACTCACAAGCTAAGGTATATTTATCTTGGCCAATAATTCAGTGATATAAACGACCAAGCTAAATTCCCGCCTGAATGGTTGACAAAAGTTTATCTTCCCTGCCGCTGACAGATGGAAATTAAAAACGAAAATTACATCATTTCTGTAACACATATCTGCCGCAGTACAAATAAGCGAACGGTTAGTCTGACAAACCTTATAAAATTCTAGCGAGAATATTCTTGAGTATTTGACACCATTGCTTCAAGAAGGTATTTTCCTGACGTACGAAGATCTTAATGCAACAATCCCAAACACGATCATCGAAACTAAAGCTTTAGAAGTTACAAACAGATCAAAACTGGCTACTTGAATTAAGGCCGAGCGTGTTATTCATTGTTTGGTTACCAATGATTCTGTAAATTGCGCAGAAGCCAACGCGTCAAGTTTCAACATATCAAACACAATTAGATGACTGAAATATACAGTGTTTTGACTTTATCACTTGGCTTTCAGTTGACAATGTTAGGACAAGAATAGAAATATACATACATACATACATACATACATACATACATACATACATACATACATACATACATAACATACATACATACAGATAGACAGCATTTAGGTGTCATAGCTCAGAAATATATGCGGAAAATGTATGAAACATTAATTGTTTATTGTACTTGGCCTCAGCCCAAGTACATTTGTTTTCATTCCGTGGGAAAAAACTGTAAGGTATAACCATTTCTGGCTGAGACCAGGGAGGGCAAAATGTATTGGCTTCATCTTTCTTGGCATAATAAATGGCGTAATGATGTTAACTGAATGGAAGTGCTGCTCTCAGCCAGTCTTGAATAAGTGAGATGTGAATATAAATGCTTCTCTATCTGAGTTTTTTGCCACAAAATCTTCTGAATATAATCAAAATGTGCATCGAAATGCAACAATTAATGCACCCTCCGTTTACTAGGCGATGGCACGACCCTTGCTACACCCACTGGACGAGCCAAAGTGGGAGGGGTAATTTCGGTTTGGTCGAACAGGAGGGCTCGAGACCAGAATTTAACATTTAAACTTGAAACATGTTTAATCACTGACAAGATGTGGATTAGTGTTAATCAAAGAGAAAGTTTGAAAAGGAAAGGTTTTATATCCCGGACACAATGAAAAACATTACGACTGGAAACTGTACCCCCGGTTGAGAATAGTAACGCCCACAGCGATGGAGAACACTTATCCTTGAGCTGAGAAAACCAGACCATCATTTCGAAATAGAGCTGCAGATTCGAGAAGCTCGTTAAAAATAGCTAGGTACACCCCATAAGGGGTGGTTTCGAGTCTTGAGGGCAAATTTCGCCTCCTTCATTTAGAAATCGTACGTTTGTTTTTCCAGGGGAACACATCATTTGACACAAAATTTGCATGAAAAGGGGTCGCCAGTAAGCACGTGGTCAAATCTGGCATAAGAAACAATATGAAGTGTTGGGTAAAGCCAGTCCAAAATAAACTGATTTGAACTTTTGTGTTTTGTAATTTATACCACTGCAGTAACATGACTTTTTTTGACAACATCACACAATGTAATACGTTTTGAAACTGAATACTCCGACGTATTCTGTGTCCCCTTTGCTAAAAAATACGGTATGCCGATTACCATGTAAGGAGATGATGACGTCAAGACAGATTTGTAGTGCGTTTGGTCTTGGATGGTGCACGAAGTTTTGTCGAGGTAGCTTGTGTATTTATTTCCTAAATGGGAGATATTAGGGTCGATCTA
Source organism: Ptychodera flava (assembly GCF_041260155.1). NCBI lineage: Eukaryota > Metazoa > Hemichordata > Enteropneusta > Ptychoderidae > Ptychodera > Ptychodera flava. The sequence continues at coordinate 3,878,229 of NW_027248279.1, forward strand.
AATGGCCGAAAAATGTTATGATACTCTAAGCGAGCTGAACTCCAATGCGAATGGTTGGATAATTTGGAGGATGTCTAGACTGATCTCGTCTCATTTATTTGGCGGTCAGTATTGAATTTCAACTGCGTCACAAGTTTGGGTCGAACGGTCAACGAACGATATTTTAGAAATCTGGAGACATGGCACATCGCAGTTTTATTTTAGTATTTTATATTTTACAAAAGATGTAAGAAGCAATGATTTTGTTGAAAATTCTGAAAAAATATAGGAAGATTTGATCGCGAACACATTTTCACTTGGGGGTCAACTAGCCCTGCGTACGATGCCGTGTGTTCCGCTACAGCTAACCGCCCCGCTCACCACAGCCCTGCAAAGACCCGTACGTTGGGTCGGTGACTTCAAATCCATTTTGGGACTTGACGTAAAAAGCCAAATTACTGCCGAAATTCAGCGTTCTTGGGCCCAAGTCGTATCCAGCCTACCTCAGCTACTCGATCGCTTCCAAAATGACAGTCTTTTATTCACTTCTCGTAAATAACCGTCGATGTCGGCAACTCTCTCGCTGGCCCTGCGTACGATGCTGTGTGACAGTGTGTTAGCTGTAGCACATAGCATCGTACGCAGGGCTAGGGTCAACATGGGGTCGCAGCCATGTTGCCTCAAAACTTATTTCTGTCTGCACTCAAAACTCAAAAATGTCGCATATGAACCTGAAAAATCGATGTAATTTTGTCAAACTTAGGCAAAATTTCAGCCTATAGACAAAATTTCATCTAGGTAAGGTAAATTTACTGAAATTTGATCGACAAATAATCCTGAGCGTGAACGTGACAGCTCGCCTTCTCCGGGAAGTCATGCATCCGGCCACAGTCGCTCGAGAGCTATTCAGCTCTGGGACTATTCGCCCCATATAGACGAGTATACAGAAGCGAGAAATACCTCGCTTCTGTATACTCGTCTATGGGGCGAATAGTCCCAGAGCTGAATAGCTCTCGAGCGACTGTGATCCGGCCAGCTGCCCATATGGCCGGGTGCATGAGATTGTTTTCAAGCGACGGCGGCAGACCGTACGGGGCTCTGGATATGAACCTACCGCCGGTGTAGCTGTAATAACTGTTGCGTTGTTTTTAATCACCACGGACGAAGTCCGAGGGGACTTATAGGTTTGGTCATGTCCGTGCGTCCGTCCGTCCGTTCACGCCTACAGTACCCAACCCCATACAGATACGATGCACGTCGATTTGTTTCACAATGCTATCAAATTTAGCCGTGTTAGAGGACTTTTTAGTTTACACCTCCATAGACTCCCATGTATAAGGCAGTTCTCCATAGACTCGCATGTATGATGCCAAGAAAAATAAAAATTTAGTTTCTCATCGTATTCATATTGCCTAAAGGATGCAGTGACACAGTTTTTTTGTCCCCACGGATAAAGTCTAGGGGGCTTATAGATTGGCTCATATTCGTCAGTGAGTGCATCAGTGAGTCCATCGGTTCACGCAGATATCTCAGACATTTTGACAAAATATCATGTGACCTTGGTGACCTTTGACCTCAAATATACATTATTGTCCATGACTCAGTAACCACAAGTGCTAAACCTTTCATATTTGGTATGATGGGACACCTTATGATGCCACATATTGTACTCCATTAATTATGTGCATATCTAATTATGAGCGAGCCAATAGAGCAAGAGGTCTGATTTCTGGTATATAGGGATAAGTTAACAATATAATTTGTTTGACAAAACTTCACGTGACCTCAATGACCTTTGACCTCAAATATACATATTTGTCCACAACTCAGTAACCACAAGTGCTACACCCTTCATATTGGTATGAAAGGACACCTTATGACACCATATATTGTACCTCATTAATTATGTGCATATCTTATTTTGAGCGAGCCAATAGAGCTAGAGGTCTGATTTTTGGTATATAGGAATAACTTAGCAATACAATTATTTTGACAAAATGTGACGTGACCTCAATGACCTTTGACCTCAAATATATATATTTGTCCACAACTCAGTAACCACAAGTGCTACATCCTTCATATTTGGTATGATAAGACACCTTATGACACCACATATTGTACCTCATTAATTATGCGCATGTATAATTTTGAGCGCGCCAATAGAGCTAGAGGTCTGATTTTTGGTATATAGGAATAACTTAGCAATACAATTATTTTGACAAAATGTCACGTGACCTCGATGACCTTTGACCTCAAATATATATATTTGTCCACAACTCAGTAACCACAAGTGCTACACCCTTCATAAATGGTATGATGGGACACCTTATGACGCCACATATTGTACCTCATTAATTATGCGCATATCTAATTCTGAGCAAGCCAATAGAGCTGGATGTCCGATTTTTGGTATATAGGGATAACTATAGGGTAGAAATCTAAATATGCCCATCTAAATATTAGACATCTACCATCGAGAACAAAAGAAATTTGCTGTAATTTGAATATTTAAGGAGTTTAAGCAATTCCCGCTATAAATAAAGAACCCCTGCCTCAAACTCCACAAAAGTTGCTAGACATATTTTGCCGTTGTCATGCCATTGCTTCGTTTAATAACCAGTTAATCAATGCCTCATTGACAGGAGGAAATTCAAGACCATATTTGAATAGTAGTATATATTGTCCTCAAAATTACTCTATCACGGCCCAAGTACTCATTGCCTTCAGCAATACTGCCTTGTTTTATTTGAAATGAATGATATCAATGACAATGTCAAGAATGCCAGTTCAAAATACCTTACAAAAATGGCAGTTTTAGTCAAAATTCTGATTAAATAATCTTTAATGAATGTTCTTCCAAGAATGAAGATTAAATTACTGTAGAGTATACGAAAACATTAGTGTTACATAAAATTGGAAATGTCAAAGGGATTTCATTTCCTGGAAATAAACACACGTCTGTATCAAAATGTATATATTTTTTAATATATTGTAACCCCGGTTACGAAGTAAGTCACGTGATTTGATCTTCCATCCCATCTGACAGTTAAGTAATCAGATGGAATTCCTTGATTGCCGTTATCTCCACAATGCACTGCGAGCAGACAGATACTGCGTGGAGTGGTGTGGTTGTGCGGGCAGAGACTCGGTCTAAGGGAATTAGTTCTTCTTGCCAGTAACCAAGACGACGTGGTTGGTCTTTTTGCATGGCTTATGAACTTCTAGGTAGGTTTTCACATTTGTTGCAATACGGAATTTGTAACGTGTTTTCATGATGTATTTTTTGAAGTTTGAGACCACACCCATTGTGAGGCAAATTGGAGGGGCCATGTGCTTTCCCGATTGGACTGTGAGCCATTCTGAATCTCAAGCTTCCACAGTATTAGATTGATTTGTTTAGTAGCTTTGTACTTTTTGTTTTGATTTTTGAATACCAATAGTTCCACAGAAAATGAACTTGTTCACCTTGACATAAAGTGACTAGAATGGCATTGCCATGCCATGGATTAAGATCCAGCTGATATCACGATCTACTGACTCAAAGAGCTTATGTAACTTGTAAGTGCCTCTTCTCTTTTTGCATGGCTTATGAACTTCTAGTTTCCCGACATACCAACCCATTGACGGAAGCGTTTGGACTGCTAATGAGTTAATCCCAAAGGAGAACTGTCTGGAGGACGTTTTGTGTGAATCAGTTTCCCACCCGAACTGGAAGAGGTTACGACACGGAATTTGTAACCGTAGCAACAGGATCGACGTGGACTCTGAACCCTGAACAATTCTGGAGAGTGCCTATTGAGTGAACACTGTAATTGATACGAACTTGGATAGGGGGGTGTCTAGAGTTTCTGTCTGTTTAAACAGTATTGCCGGCTAATCATTGTAGATTTTTTTATCATCATTAGTGTGTATTGAAATAAACCTCAACATAAACTGCAACTCAAATTGTACGATAATCATTCTTTCCTTTGTTGTTGATGGGATAATATGAACTTGGGTCCAGGTTTAGTTGACTGACAGTTAGCTACCTGGGTTACATATATATATATATATATATATATATATATATATATATATATATATATATATATATATATATATATATATATATATATATATGATTTCATTACTTTGTACTTGAAGTAATCTGTTTATTTATTTATAACGCTCTGCGTTTTGCATTGAGCACTGTAATTTCCCTCGAGGACATCTGTATACTTCGAATATATATATATATATATATATATATATATATATATATATATATATATATATATATATATATATATATATATATATAATATATATATATATATATATATATATATATATATATATATATATATATATATAAATTTTGTATATATTTACCGAGACATAAATCTTGAATAAATGTAAGTACGTAAAAATAACTTCGTGTTTTAAAGCAAATGACGTTATTGTACTCTAATGAATATGAAAAATACTTGTCAAGTAAATTTAGCTTACAGTTTTGAAAATTAAGCTTATAAGAATGAAGACAGACTGAACTCGCGACTATTGTTGCAATGAACACCAAAAAAGACATTATCGGCTTAGAATATAAACTTTAACAACAGCCATGCATGCAACATGTACAAGAGTTTCAGAATTTCATAATCAAGAAGGAAAATAAGTAAAAAATTAGTGACAATCGCGTTTAGCAATTTGAATTCAAAAATGAAGCATGTCACCTCAAATTTGCCGATATTTCAATTCAAAATGGCCGCCATTCTTTGTCCGAATTCTCTGTGATCATGATTTTGGTTTTACTAAAACAAGGAAATTAAAAGTCGGCCTTTTCTACAAAACATTCTGAATAACTTAGCAATAGCAGTATTAGTGTTGGCAATCCAATTCAAAGGTTTCCATCGCTCTTTCTCAAAGTTACGTACATTATGGAGCAAAACATTAAAGGATGCCTTGAAAGTATATTTTGTGTACATCGTATCGTATTACTGAGCTAGATTAATTACTTTCATAATGGCTGCTTTGAAAACAAAAACTAAAAAAAGGAAAAGAAATTACACAAAATTAATGAAAAATGCTGATAAAGAGAGACTCTACTCTGTTCCTTTAAGAAATCTGTCTGTAGATGTATTATTCATGTTATTATCGTCGAAATAAATCTTCCTGATGCCCATTGCATGAAACTTCCTCATGATGTTTTGGTTCTGAGCTGTGAACTGTCGACAAAATATAATGGAAGGTGGATTAATTTGAATACCATGATAACAGTTCGAAACCCAGCAGTAATCATGCTTCTGTATAGTAATACGCCGATCATTTCAAACTGGGATACCATTACAAATAAACACTTTTCGAAATTAAATAACATAAAGAGTGCTTACCCTTTCCCCAAAATCATTGATCATTTTCCACTTGTTATTTGATGACATCAAGATCTTGTACCACATCGATCATCGTTGGCCGACTCCCAGGCTTCGATTTCCAACATGCTAACATCAAATTGAAGCTGCAAACATTGAAAACAATATTGAGAGAACATCATGCAGATCTCTGAGTTTATGTGTGTGTAGTCTTTATGTATATACCTGAGCCAATTAATTTATATGCCTTCTAATGTGCGAACAATTATTTCATATTTGTCTATTCTCAAAACTTCTCACCTTTTGATGTTCTTACAGTGTCACAAAATATCCATCGGTTTACCACCACATCGAGAAATATTTACAAACAACTTATCTTACACATTGTCTGGACATTTTTCAGGCGATACCAATCTTCGTCCTTTGATGAACTCTTCTATAAGTTCGTGTTCCGTGAATGCCTCGTATGGAACTCTTCCTGAGTTGAGAAAGAAAGAAAGGATATAAAAGAAAAAGAAAGAGAAAGAAGGAAAAACAAACAAAATTAAGATTTTTATGAAACAATCGTCATGCACCTAGTAAAGACATGAGCTTCGCTATGATATATCCCTCAATCGGACAATGTAGAGCTGAAGCCGTAGATATCATATATGAATAAGGAAAATTTCCACTAGACTGCATAAATTTTGGTAGGAATATTTGACATCAATTATTTTACAGAAGGTTGCTTGTAGTAAATGCTTTTGACGTTAGATGTATATTACTTAGAATTGCATACTTAGCTAATTAACTGTTTACTTTGAACGAAGCACCTAAGAAACGAGTCCATAACTGCTATGGTTCCTTTAAACTCACCGATGGTGTATATTTCCCATAACAGGATCCCGTAAGACCACACCTCGCTGGCTAAACTGAATTGTTCGTTCATCAACACCTCTGACGCAGTCCAACGGTAGTCAGGTTTCTTCTGTAAAGATATCAAACTATTATGTCTGAACATAACAATCGAAAGTGCAAATATTGGATGAATATTCGACATCGGACCTCTGAACTACAGACGATTTATCTAAATCACGAGATTTCCATAATTAATGGCAGATGTGTCTGCAAGCCATGTAAAATGAATGTTTGTATAACAATCCCGTAATACATATACCTAACTCAAAGTTCGCGTATGCATCTTGATATTTTCATAAACGGATACGATACGGCGTTTTATGTTTATGGGCAATGAATAGTAAACACTAAAAATGTAAGAAGGTCTATCGCAGCCCGAAACGTTATCTATTACATTAAATCTATGTCAGCATTTACGGTACACATCTCTCTCCGGCTTAGTTTTCGAAATTCATACCAAAAATATGAGAGAGAGGAGAAATTTATGAGGCTGAGGGTATAGAATATCTAGACTTTCTCTATAGACCCACTGATTGTTGTATAAGTGGTAGTATTATTTGATTATACGATCTTTCTGATTTGCTGTATTACCTCCATATCTTGATATCTTCCCGGATTGGTGACGCTGCTTGCATATCCAAAATTTGATATTTTACCTATCATCTTAGCGATTCCCTGTTTATGGAAGACCAAGACATGTTTTCCAGACAGACACCGGTGGAGAATCTGGTGTCAAGGAATGCAGAGACACTTGTTGATTTCAGTATTTCGTTTTATCATCAAGATGAAATTCTCACAGGTTTAAGTCTTTTCCCTAAAACTAATCACAAAGTCAAAGTTAAAATAATCATGAACATCGGTATGTATGCTCATTTCATCTCAGTATCCACAACAATTCCCATTACGGTTAGACTTGCCTTTTGTTCAGCCAGGTACTTCATGCCCTTGGCAACGTCTATTGCAAAGCTAAGGAGCTGTTTGTGATGATCAGTCACTGACGTTATTCGTGTAAGATGGCAGACCAAGAATTCCTTAAGATCACCGTTATTGGCAAACTCCATTATCAGGTAGGTAGGGTTGCCTGTCGATCAACGGAGGGATGAATATATTTGAAATCGTAATGAGACATGGCAAATGCGTACAAAAGTTCTACGTTGAATAGAGGTTATTCCAGAACATTCACCGTGAATGACTACCAAATTCCAATGTCTAAATGTTCTCTTGTTCACAATAAGTGCTAATCAATTAATGGGTGGAAGGATGCGAAGCAAAATCTGATCTATAGTATTAATCAATCAGCTCATAACGGTAAGTTTGTTTGTGAATCTTGATCCTCGTCTGATATAGTGAGATAGTTTGCACTATGTGATTGCGTAGTTCTATGTGTGCGCGCCTGATTCAACTGTTGCTTTGTAAAGGGATGAAGCCTGGTGATCAAGATTGTAACACATAAGTTCGGTTATTGAATCACCTTTTATAGAGTTAGAATAAGACATATAGACCGTAAGTTTGAATAGGATAACAATATTACTAAAACGTGAACTTGTTGACCACCCAGTTCTGTGGAATAATACTTTATTTACAATGTTACAGGCGTGTTTACGGAATATCTCTTAGCTTTTGTCACCAAGTCCCTTTGTAACAAGAATTTAGAAGGAATCTTTCAACCATTCTCTTCAGAAGAAAGTCCAAGTAACCCTTACCTTCTTTAGTGCAAGTTGCAAGAAGCTTGACAAGATGCCCATTAGGTGGAATGGATTTCATCGTCTCTATTTCTGATCTTAGACTGGCATCAGAGTTCTTATCTGCAACGTCTACATCAATGTCAAGTTGAACAGAGAAAAGTGATAACGAGTGCAAGGTGTAACAATGGTTTATTACACCTTCGTTGTAAAGTTAGAATGCACTTCGGGCACCTGTGTTTTATTATCAGTCACTTGAGGAGGCTCATTTTGAAGCCCTTAGAGTAAGAAAAATTTTCACCGACTTGGATTTAAAATAAAAAAAAAATATTTTTCTTCATAGAGTTAACACAGCGATGGCGGCAATTTTCAATTTTCAAATAACGGTAAATTTTGGTTAATTCGTTTCTCTAGTACCAAATTTTGCTCTGTAAACCTTTATCTTCATTATTTATTTTTGATGAATGTTTTCTACAGTAAATTTTGGCAGAAGTCATTCTATTTCAAGGCACTTACAGCCTTAAAAGACAGTTAAAGTGTTACAGGAAGTGATTTAATGGAAACGTGACTCACATTATTTATCCTGCGAAATGGTAGCGGGACCGTGGTTAAGGTAGTTCGAGCCTCGAAAGTGAAAGACTTATACTTTTCCTCAAACTTTCCTTAAGGAATATTTGAACCATTCTCTTTTAAAATCAAGAATAAAAATCGGGGGTTACCGTGCAAATGTTGGTGCTAGAGAAACAGATAACCCAAGATTTACCGATATTTGAAATTCAAAATGACCGCCATCCCTATGTTAACTCTATTGAGAAAAATAAAAATTTTTGAATTTCCAAAAACTAAGCAGGTGATAAGTTTTCTTACACCAAGAACTTTAAAATGAACCCCAACAAGTGGTAGATCAGAATAGAAAAGTTTTAGAGTCCAAATGTCTGTCCCCGAGGCGCGTTCTACCTTAACATCAAAACCTTCATCGGCGCATTTTGTGAAAGCACTGTATGCAAAGAGCACTGTTTGATCCTTTTTCACAAACACTTGCATCTTACTGATACTTGTTTACTCCATATTTATCTTACGCACAGCTGAAAAATCTGGCTTCTTTACCCTTTGGTGTCTTGATGACGACCGATGTCACTCCATCTTGTCCGGCAACGAACCAAGCGTCAGCCTTGTAAATGTCATAGAACTTTCCAGAGTGTATAACCTCCTTCAGACACGTTTGGTTGCTATTCACTTCAAACACGTGCTCACGTAATTTCATGTACGGGTCTTCCGGTATGACGTCCGGCTGGGCATATTCACGGTCAGTGTTCAGCATCGGCGTCACTAGGGGCACACAAAGCGAGGGAGACGCATAGTCAGCACTGGTATTTTCGACTCTCGGTGTTTCTTGCTGTCGGCATAAATTACAGACAATTTGAATACAAATAATTAGTACTCTATTTTATCATCAAGTTCATGATCATTCAGGAATTGTCATTGCAATCTCAATTAATCAATTTTGTTCTCATTTGTTACGCACTTCAAAACACGGCTTGGACGTCTAAGTGACTGTCAGGGTTAACTTTCTTCCTTTCACTGCCTACACTATCTATGCGAGCTACGTCTTAGATCATTATGAATAGTTTTATTATTGGGTTCACATAGGCTGTAAATATTTCAGACACATACCTCACCATTAAATACATCGAGAGTTGCTGCGTCGTCATAGTTATCGATTTCATTCATTGGTATTTCTTCCGGGCATGCGTGGTGGCCATTTGATTGAACTGAAAGGAGATAAAGAACAACGAATAAAAATTGCAGAAATCACTGGCGTGGGTTTAGTCTTACACTTTCCATTCTACGAAATTCACAATTTTTCATTTGTGATGGTTTATTCCTGTAATCATAAATCTGGTGTAATTATGGGTCGCCTTGATCCATCGTAGCACTTAGTAGGCAAACGCGTGTGCTAAGTTACGAAAAGTATTGTGAGCATAACGCGTACCTGAGGCATCGTTAGCCCTTACTTCCTCGTAGACATTTTTGCGCTTAAAAACTGAGAGAGAGAGAGAGAGAGAGAGAGAGAGAGAGAGAGAGAGAGAGAGAGAGAGAGAGATGCGTCAGAACATCTATGCGTCAGCCGACGGGATTCGATTTGGAGAAAATATATTTTCAAATGACAAGGAAATTGACATCTTTACACAACTTTGGTGTCGTGAATAGGCATTTTGAATGGGAAGTTGTGTCTTATAGTGAATTCTTACAGGTGTGTACGCAGCAAAACATTCTATGACCTTCATGTTGTATTTAGGTAACTGATCCACAATTCAATAGACCCCTTTCAAAGTCGTTGTCCACGGCGTATTTAAGTGTTTAGACATAAATACTTGTTTTTAAATGCCTGAAACTGAATAACATCTTCTTCTAAGGTCACAGGCGATTCTAAAGGCATTGTAAATTACTCTAGAAATAGACCGCATCGTTAATAACTGTTTGCTTAGGTTTCCGATCCGTGACATAACTCTCGATGCGACTTCCTGTGTATTTATTATGTAATGGTAATTCGCGGTATTTGCCGCAGTCAACCAAAGTAATTCATGATTTAACGTGCCGGCCGACAGAAAGATTTCTGCTTTATATAAAGACTATTTTACCTAACGAATTAGAGTTGTTGGGAGTAAACACGGGCCAATACCCTCCTTCTATGATGTGTTACACTATTTCAGCACGTTTCAACACGCTATAGGATTCCCGCTGTTTTGAAATGGTGCAGCATCTATATACTATTCCTTGATAGTATCGAAAGTATACATGTGACTGAATATCTGAAGAGGGATATAAAAGTTTATCGTTGAACTGAACTCCTGGATACTAATCTAGAAACATTCCCTACAACCAAAATGTTCCGGTCATTGAACTAAAGTTTACTTACTTCTTCTCTTCAGAATGAATAGGATTATCACTGTTACCGTGGACACCAGTACGAAAACAACGACAAAAACGATCACTTGGATGGTGTAATCTTGCTTGATCTGTTCATCACTTGTGAATACGGCTTGAATGTGAAATAAAGCGTAGTTTACAGGAGACAAAATGATGATATTACTAGATTAGTTTTGCTGATGACGGGTCTTCAAATGTTGAATATGATCTGACATTTTGCCTGAGAACACTTTCGTACTCGTGAAAGTGGGTAGTATAGCGTTAGGTCATGTAATATGAGAGATCGAAAATTACACATAACTTTCACAAGCACCGTGTCTCTGACATACTTTACATACCCGTAAATTAACTTCAATCCATCGGTAAGCTTACGTTGTACTATTAAATTTCGAGATTTTAGTTCACATTCGAACATCGTTCTAGATGATAGATAGAGCAGAGATATCAGTTACATCTATTTTCAACACCATTCAAGAAAACTGGTACTGAACCAAAAACTTAACCAGCCGAATTGTAAACTTACCCGGTGTTTGAAATGCAAATGTGTCGCTGCTACTGTTTCCTAGCTCATTGACGCTGATGATTTGTATATTATAATTAGTGTCTTGTTCTAAGTGTTCAATTGTACACACAGACTCATTAATATATAATGTCCTTTGCTTATTGCCGTCTGGAGTTTCCCAATACTCTATCAGAAAATTTTGCCTGTGACCTCCATCGAAACCTGGCGTCCAAGTGACAAATACGGCGTTTTCACTGACATTAAAGTGGATGTTGACAACAGGATCTGGTTCGGCTGAAATGAAAACGTTAAGCTATGTAAATACTGGCCGTATTTGTGAGGATAATAATCCTGTATTTGCAGACGATTTAATTTAGTTTGTGTTTGAACTTATTGATCATGTAACGTGTATTTTTATTTTAAAATTCACCAGGTCTAAAATCTTCCTGTGAAAACGCCACAATGGAACATTTAGCAGGCTGAAGGATAGATACAAGATTCGAATAAAATGTGACCTCCCGTGACGTCATAACTGCCTTCGGCTCCACAAACATCAGCGGCAGCAAACATTGTATCTTTCACGGTTGGGAGGTGTGTTAAAATTTTAAGGAAAGCCACGAAATGAAGGCATATTTAAGACAACATGAAAGTTATCGCCCACGTAACTTCATGGAAGAGTATAGGGCAAACAACTCTAGAAATTGCGTGGGGAAACGGCGGGGTTATTATTTCCTTACAAGGATGGTGTTTGACGAAAGCGTGTGTATTTTTAGCTAAAAGCTCGAGCACTGCCATTGCGTGTTACTTGGAAAAGGACGGCACCCCTTTCTGGCTACCCATGCGTCATGCTTGTTCACTGGAGATCAGTTTCCACTCAACAGGTCGGAGATCATAGAGCACGCTGCTCTGTAGGGGCCTGGTTTGCCCTGTTGAAAGAGGGCATGTATGTGATGTGGTCGAGGTCTGCATACATTGGCAGCCGGAACGTACAGTGTATCTTTCATTTTACTTTCTTAGCCTATGGTTGTAACATGTCATTTGCATTTCTACACATTAATTTTCTAATACATTCTTAACGGTACTGCACTGACCTTCGTTCAAGACCATTTTACGCACACATGATAATGTACAAATACTCGCTAAAGCTTTAACGTGAACTAGTTTGCCCAACACAGTATCATTGATATGAGCGATGAATGTTACTTCACAAAAGAATGGACTGGCGGTTACATGAATGATGCTAGGGTCAAAGGTCAACAGGTGATAGGTTTCAGCACGTCTTGTTAATGTAGTAGTCGTCTCGAAATTGAAAATCTTAAAATTTTGCTCAAACTTTCCGAACGGAAAATTCAAACCATTCCCTTTTGAAATCAAAAAAGAAAACGAAAGGGCGATTGAGCAAACTGCTGTACTACAGGATCAAACTGCCGAACAGTTCCGGACACTTGAAATTCAAAATGGCCGCCATCCCTGTGTTTATTCTATTGAGGAAACGAAAATCTTCAATTTTTACAAAAATAAGTAGGCGAAAGAAAAATTAATTTACTCCTTTAGTCTATAAAGCTCTCCCAAGCGGTAAACCGAAAAGTATTGTAAAACTTTCGAGACTCTGAATTTATGTCTATAAGGCGCATTAATACACCAGATATGAACTGAATATGCTCACGTGTTTTACAACAGGTTCATTAATAGTAGTGCGCTTCACCGAACAATGAGATATATGTTATCACTATATGTAGCAGGTTTATTCAACTTCGCACAGTACTCTCAGAGTATAATCACTAATTACAAAACTTTATTTAAGATGCAAATGAGCTGTTAATTAACTTGACACTGCTCATTGCTTTATGGGACAATTACATATCTATCAGATCAACATTTGTAGCTCATTTTATTTAATTTAATGCTGTAATTTTAGAGTAATGTCACTTATTACAAACTTCATTAAATATGCAAATAAACCCTAAATTAACTTGACACTGTTCAATGATTCATAGCACAATTAAATATTTATCAAATCAATATCTGTAGCACGTTTCACAAAATTTTGGTGCCGAAATTTCAGAGTTATATACCTAATTACAAAGTGTATTAAATATGCAAATGAACCCTTAATTATTTTTACACTACTAAATGCTTTACAATACAGTTAGATATCTGTCGTATCAGTATGTGCAGCAGTTTTCATCACATTTGATACATTTATTTCGGAGTTATATGACTAATTATAAGACTTCATGAAATATGCAAATGAGCTAATTATTAACTTGACACTGCTCAATGCTTCTCAGTACTATTGGATATTTATCAAATCAACATCTGTAGCAAGTTTCAACAAATTTAACGCTGTAATTTTGGAGTAATATCACTAATTACAAAGTTCATTCAATATGCAAATCAAACCTTAATTAACTTCACACAACTAAATGCTCTACACCACAATTAGATATCAGTAGGATCAGTATCTGCAGCAGAATTCATCACATTTGGTGAAGTTATATCGGAGTTATATGACTAATTACAAACCTTCATAAAATATGCAAATGAGCTATTTATTAACTTGACACTGCCTAATGCTTCTAAGTATAATTAGATATATATCAGATCAATATTTGTTGCAAGTATCATCAAGTTTGGTGCAGGAGTTATCTTACTCATAACAAAAGCTCATTAAATATGCAAATGAGAAGATAATTGACATGACACTCACAGTATCATCATGATGTTCTCATCTGTGAAAAATTTCATGATATTATGTGCAGTATTTCTTGATATATGTCTACACTGTCATTACCGTCTTCATAGGGAAACCATTGTACGGAAAAAACGATATTGCATAACTTCATTAATATGCAAGCCACACTAACCAAAATCTAATCAGTTCTTGCAAGTAGCATATGGTACCTGTGTATTAAATCTGAATTGAATCCGTCCGGGCGTTTTTGAGTTATCGTGTAAACAGACAGACAGACAGACAGACACACACACACGGACAGACAGACATCGCTATGACATTAGCCCACGTGTTTACACACGTGAGCTAAAATGCGCTGAGTCAATCATAGTATTTACTTCATGTTTGTTCAGAACGTTTGCCGACAGACAACGCCGACGATTGTGCACACTGTCATAAAGTGCAATTTTCCGTCATAACCTCCCATCCATCACCGATCAAAAAGGAACAAGTGAGTAAAATATACTATATCTGTACTTACTTCCTGACTGTTACACAAATCAACGATGGTATTTTATAAAAGGATTTATGTTCACAGTAGAGTTCGTATGGTCACATCCTCTTTAGATGATTGACTTAACAGGGGGAAAATGTGAAGTTTGTTTTCGCTAAACCTATCCACTTGTGTCGGGACATACTTTCACAGTTACAAACGGGAGCTAATTGCGCGCAATTGTCACTTAATTTGTGCCCCGAGTTGGGTCATCAGGTTGAATAAAAATGTAAACACAGATGCACATAAAGTCTGGAAATTGTTACATTTGTTGTCTGTGGCAGTGGTTTATGGGGACCCACGCAGTTAAAATTCAGTTTAGTTTAGTTTGCGATTTAGTTTGCGTCTATGGTAAAATGTACAGCAGAGCAGTCACCTTAAGTTGATGATAATTACGGAAGAGCGCTACTTGTGATCTATCCTATTGTATGTAGCTTTTGACATTGCGATCTGATTAAGCGGCCAATTTGGCCAATCGAGCAAATAATCTGCCATTGTGAAAACAATGCTTACGAACCCCTCCGCTCACTTTAAACCCTTCTGACAATTCAGTCAATTAACCCAAACTCCAAGTCCCTATTGTGCTTCACTCAACACAAAACCCAAGCAATCGATAGTAGAATTAAAAGTGACTTAAAGAAAGTGAAAATTCATTTTATTTTAACATTATTAATTAGTCAATGTCGCAATTACTCGGTGTCGGTGTTTTGCGTAAGATGTTTGTGGCGCCATCAGCTTGTCGCAATACGTCTTCTTGAATGTTGCCAAATATTCCTGCATTTACGATTAACCAAATCATTAAAACATGACTTACATTTTCTTTGTAGAGTTACGTTGAATGCCAGGCTACCCTTTTCGTTTTTTGATTTACACACATAGACTCCATAGTCTCTGCTAGGGTCAGTGTTGTTGATCATTAGTTTGCTGACCGCAATCGAGTTACCAAGGACCTCATTTTCTTTGAAAATATCAGATAATTGTTCAAGGGCACCACCATTCAATCGAAACCATTGAATTGACGACGTAGGATAACTGTCAATTTCACACGTCAGAGTGGCAACTTCACCTTGATCGGCCGCAGATTTACTGTTCTGGATTTTGTTCAGCGCAGTTGGCGGATCTGAAATTGAAATCGGTACCGTTAACAAGGTGACAATGTACAGCATCCTTGTAGTTATGAAAAGACATACTGAACTTATATCCTATAACTTATAACTGATATCGTCGGTATAAACAAACAAAAAAACTGTGCCTAACAAGAATAGAGTTTCAAAATATGATAAAATTTGTTGTTTCCTTCCACGTGCATTGTCTATCTCCAGCCCAGGTCTGTAGTGAGTCTGTCTGTTAGTATACGCGTGTATGCTTTTCTGTGTGCGGACCTATCTCCTCAGAATATAGGCATATTGTTTTTCTGTATTTCTTATGGGTCATCACGCTCTAAATCTTATGCTGAATCTGGCAGATTAAAGGATTCAATTCTAAAACGTACACATCACCAAGACTGTAGTCAAATTATACGCTGTCCCTAGGTACCCTTCTTCAGTACACATTGAGTTGACAGCGCTGCAATTGTAAATCCCATGATCTGTTCTATGAACAACATCTATAATTAGTTTACGTCCGGGTACTCGGATTCCGTCAGGACGAATCCATGTAACAAAAGATGGCGGATTGGAATCTACAGAACAGTCTACAGCGAGGTCGTCCCCTTCGTCGACTTGTATTTCAGATCCGTGAGAGAGATAAACCACGGGTTCATCTAAAAAATTGGGAAAAACTGCAGCGTAAATACAGAGGTGCGCTCTAAGTATTTTACGTTAAAGTGACGAGTTGTGTGTTTCAGCATTAAGTTGCTGAGAGACTTTGTTACACGGTAAGAATGGAAGCAGATGAGAAAGAGACCTGGCGTCATAGACTTGTTCCAAGTCTGTGGGCATATTAGTATCAAGGCATAATAAATTGAACGACTAAACATTGGCAGATTGTCGCGCTAATGGTAGGCTGTTCGTCGATCGTGGGATGAACGCCTTACTTGGCCAGCCAGTAATAGCTGCCGAGAAAATCCAAGCGACTGGGAGCCAGCCTACTAGCGGCATTACAATTGGTGTATCTAGTAATAGTAAGAAGTGTGATATGGTATGTCACGGCCTGTCATTACGTTAGACTTATATTTCAGAGGGATATCATAAACCTCGGGACAAAGATATTGTTGTAAAGTTAATGACATGCACTACAGTTCAATGGGAGATTCGTTTCTTACATTCCACGGTGACAATAAACTTGACTCGGACGGTGTTGACAAGACCATTAAAATATTCACTTGTTGCTGTACACGTGTATTTGATAGGACTTGGCACTTTATGTCTGATGTTTTTTACTACAAGACGATTTTGGTCAATGACATATCCTTTCCCATCAACTTTCCAAGTTATTTGCTCCACAGGAGGAGTTCCTTCCGTGTATGGACAAGTCAAATTCAAGGTTTCGCCCTTCCTAATGCAGAGGGGAATCTCTTTACGGTCAGAAGTCGGCGGATCTAACAAGGACAACATGACAAAATAGATTAAGGCTATAATAAGGAAATAAATTGAGACCAACGACATTCTATCGGCTGTTATATTTTAATGAATTTGTCAAATTTAGAAGAGAGAATGACATCTCTCTCTCTCTCTCTCTCTCTCTCTCTCTCTCTCTCTCTCTCTCTCTCTCTCTCTCTCTCTGTGGATATACATAATATAATGAGCAAAGGCATATATATATATATATATATATATATATATATATATATATATATATATATATATATATATATGCATGTAATTACTTTTGTGTAGACATACAATGTCAGAATAAACATCAAAGATTAAATCAAAAGCAAACAGGTTGGTTACCTTGAACATGGAACACAATACTGTCGTTACACGTCCAGGGAAAGTCAAATGTGCTGTGGTTAAACCTACAATTCATGCGAATTCCATCATCTTTGAATTTGATAGTTTTGGAGAATTTTATTGGATTCAGAAACCTTCTCTCCATATCTATTCCATTTCTTGTCCATACTAAGTTTCCAAATTTCAAGGCACGACTTCCAATGCTGCATTGAAGTTCCACTGTGCTGCCGATGATAACCTCTCCGTTTGGACCAACACCAGACACCTTTACACAGTAAGGATCATCATCTGAAAACAGAATAAATATATTTGTTACTAAATTGCTGTGTGATTGGATCAGCCAATCAAAGCACTGCACAACACCATATAACACAAAGCTTTTCACTTTAAAATTTTCACTGCACAATATTGCAGAATTAGAAGTAGGCATTATCATTTATCGATGCAGGGTAGTACACATGTATGTATGTATGTATGTATGTATGTATGTATGTATGTATGTATGTATGTATGTATGTATGTATGTATGTATGTATGTATGTATGTATGTATGTATGTATGTATGGATGTATGGATGTATGGATGTATGTGCATGCTCGCATGGATACATTGATTGGTGGGTGCATGGACGAGTGAGTGAAAGTACGGACTAATATTGAATGCATGGGTAGATTAGGTTAGATTAGGTAGCTTGTATGTAATTAGGTAGGTAGACAAGTGGATATACAGAAGAGTGTTTTCTTTCTCACCCAAAACTGTCAAATTAGCCGACATCTGTCTTATTCTTTCGTCAATCGTCGAGTCAAGAATTCTACATATCCACGTTCCCTCATCTGTTATGCTGGCGCTATTGATGACAAGATCTGCCTGGCCTACCAACGACATGTTGACGTGGAGTCCTGGACGGTACGAAGTTCCACCACTTGAAATGTGAAGCAAAGTTCCATCTTCTTCCCGTTTGAACCATTCCAGCAAAACATGACCTGAGTAATTGCTAACTTTACAATGCAGAGTGGTGGGTCGACCTTTCCTGGCTAAAGTGTGGGACGGTACTTCATCCCAGATTGTTTGTAGAGCTACAGAAGATGTTTTCTTTGTTTCCCAAATAGTATTCTGTTTTTCAGTGGGCTCCGGTACTACTGATATACAAAAATAACGTGCATATGGAAGAGAGAGAGAGAGAGAGAGAGAGAGAGAGAGAGAGAGAGAAGAGGAGAGAGGAGAGAGAGAGAGAGGAGAGAGAGAGAGAGAGAGAGAGAGAGAGAGAGAATAGGCGGGTTCGGGTGACAAAGAAGAAGGCGAATAAGAAACTCAGGCAAAGTGAAACAGTGAAATAAAGGCTGTAAGATAGCGGAAGCTTCATTTGAAGAAATGTGCATGTTCATCTTAGAGAACGTGATAAAGAGTCGTAAGGGCGACGTCATCACTTATATGAACAGAATGTTTATTGTTGAAAGGTACACAGAGATTATGTACATCGGCTTATTACCGTGGTGGTAAGTTCTTGTGATCAGAAGGAGACAATATCCAAGTGACTCAAATACCGCATTTAAAAAGAGAAAACGAAAATGCATTATCATCTGCCATTACAGCTCTGTGTAAACCAGAAATATATTGAAAAATCTTACGAACACCAAGTTATTAACGATTTGTAACACCTCTAGTGAAATCTAAAAGCGAATATTTTAGATGTTTCAAAGTTAATGTTATCAAAATGGAATCGTTGATGTCCTCACCTAACACTGTTAACTGAGCGTATCTTGCTTGATCGTCTAACTGACAAATCCACGTCTCTTCATCTTCGATTCTGACAGATTCAAAATGTAGATTGACTTCACCATTAGTTCGGTTACCGGTAACAATACAACATTCATCGTGAGATGCGCCAGAGTCAGTAATCGGATCATTGTCCGTACCGTCTGCTGTCATCTTGTACCATTCTGGCAAATGGATGTCGTTCCCATCTGTCTTTACTGCGCAGTATAGTGTGACTGCTTCGCCTACTCTCACGGTCGTGTTTGTTGGTACCATTTTCCAAGTGACTCCGCTAAGGACTATATTAAAAACATTCATGAGGAAATTGACCAATACACATGGCTTTATTTGATGGCTTATGTTGCGATAAAGTAAAAAAGTATGATCATAAAGCTGGATATAAGTTGTTCTGACATGCGTAATCTTAGATATCTGGTTAGTAACAAGCTGTACGTGGATTGCTTTGGCGTAAGTATAAACTGGGATTTTATAGCGCTTTCATGTTGTATTCCATTGTTGTTGAAGACAATTCTAAGACGTCCGGAAAATGCTCAATCGACGAATTTCAGAAAAGTCCGAAATCGAAATGTCAAACTTATGGGTGATCGAGAGAAACGTTTCCGGCAGATTCGCCCTGTATTAAGATTGTAAAATAAGGTCTTAATTTGAGGTATTTCCTGTGCAGGGATTATTTCAGAAAGAAGATAGTTTGTGGGAGAAAACGCGAATTCGAGTTGTTAGCGAAGCTGTGGTGACTGTTTACAAGGTACAATTTTAAAATGTGAAAATATGTGTTGATATGTTGGGATCATACGAAAATTTCAATGTAAAAAAGAACGTTTTTGCAGTTCTCTAACGCTCATGTGTCCAAGCTTCGGAAATACCGTTTGGTGCGGCGTTGTTAACTCCTATCAGTAAGATAGTGACGATATAGTCAGGTACTATTAGTGCAAGATGCGAGGTATAATGATATTCAAATATGCAGATTACATTAATGAGCATTGTTTCGGTATTTAAATTCTATGCTAAAGACCCTTAATCAATGTGGAATATTCATGTACCTCTGATCTTGCATTGCATAGTCAAGTAACCTGGTTAGTAAGTCAGATACGTACGATAGAATGCTTACTTTAACGCGTTCAGGTAAACAGGTATACAGATAAGCCATTACTGACGTGCATTTAGGTCAAATGGTCAAATGGCTAGTAAAAGACAGGAGGGGCATACTAAAGTACGCATTGTTTTGGTGATGTGCTGTCTGAGAGTATTTAAATCCACTTACCAGGCTGGGACACATTGATTACGATCAATAATAGCAGTGGGACCAATTTAGAGACAGAAGTAGTCCACTGGCTGTGAGTCGGCTTCATTGTGTGGTTTAGTATCTTTTAGTGTCGGTTGCATCACGTGACCATACCGTTACAGCAGTTGCCTAAGTCTGTGTCATGAGACATTTCCTCCACGAAAACATTTCATGGGTATATTGTTACATGCAGAGAAAACGAACTCAGCAGTTTCCGTATAAAACGAAAGTAGACGATCACATAATTGTCAACATGTACTCATTTCCTGATCTTGTTTATTTTAGGGCCCAACACAGTCTATGAGTATCGTACTAAAGGGTTCTTGGAATGCAGGAATTGGTTGTAAAGGGGCCTTTGGAATGGTCTGATTTGGCTTTCTACCCTTTGACATGTGTGACAAGTTTTACAACCAGACATGAACTGAAAATGCTCACGTGTTTCATTATATATTGCAGTTATATGTGTAAATTTGAACCTTTGCCACATGTTTGCAACTTCATTGAAAGTATTATGATCAACATAATGAACAAAAATCACCGCCGATTAATTCTAAAACGTTATGGAGTATACAAATATGTAATTAGCTGAAATAAAAATATTAAAGTTCTTTGACTTCTGTCATTGTATCACCATTTTATATAGCAAGTGTAAGTACCGGTGGTCAAGTCCTTCATGCCGTATATGCCGAGCTATGAAAGCTCATTAGACATGCAAATTATAAACTAGCTGACATGAAAATGTGAAATTACTTCTGATATTGTTTTAACCTGGTATAATCATCAATGTACATAGCATGTTTTGCCAACTTTGATCAAGTAAATCCCAGTATATATCCCTAATAAGCAAAGTTCATTAAATATGTAAATTAGGAATTGACTCCAGTAAAAATGCTTAATGATTGTCAATAATGTTGTATCATGGTATCTGCAATATATGTAGCAAGTTTTGTCAACTTTGGTCAAGTCCATTCAGATATATATCTCTAATTAGGAAAGTTCATTAAATATGCAAATTAGGAATTGGCTGAAGAGAAAATGCTTTATGACTTTCATTGATATTGTATTATAGTGTCTTTAATGTACATAGCAAGTTTCATCAATTTTGATCGAGTCAATTCAGATAAATATCCCTAATTATGATTATTATTAAAATTATTATTAAAAACTTCTTTAAAGCGCACTACACATACGTCTCAGCGCGCTGTACATGACTAAGAAAACAAAATACATGACTAAAATGAGAGCAAAGGTAGTTTTTAAAAATAAAAAGTCACAAATAACGCAAAGAAATTTGGAAAGGAAGTAAAAACAGCGTAAAATGAGCAAAATGGCTAAAAATCACAGTTGATAAAACTCAGTAAAAAGGTAAGTCTTCAAAGCACGTTTAAAACATACAACATTTTTTGCAGAGCGAATCTCTGATGGCAATGAATTCCAAAGGAAAGGAGCATGAACAGAAAAGGCCCTATGGCCATAGGACTTATTATACTTCCCTTTAGGCGGGACTAAACGTATTTTTTCCATGGACCGGAGATTTCTTGCCGGAACATACAACTCAATTAAGTCGCTCAAGTACATGGGTGCAATACCATTAATAATTTTATAAGTAATTAACAGAACCTTGAATCTTATTCGAGCTTCGATTGGAAGCCAATGCAGGTCGATCAACATGGGTGTAACATGGTCAAATTTGCGTGATTGAGTGACGAGACGTGCAGCAGCATTTTGAACTGACTGCATTCGTGAAAGCTGTTCTTTTGATACTCCGTACAAGAGACTATTGCAGTAGTCCAGTTGGGATGTGACGAAGGCATGGATCAATGTCTCGGTGGTACTTCTATCAAGTAATTTGCGGATCTTGCTGATACGGTATAGAGAATAATATCCGTTCCTGCATATTTGGTTGATTTGGTCAGACATAAAACCGTCACTGTTCAGCCTAACACCAAGATTCCGCACAGAGGTGGAGGGTGTGATGTCAAAGTCGCCAATCCTGAGATTGGCCATCACCGACACGTCCGACTTGAGCCTTGATGAGAAATGGATAACCTCTGTCTTGTCGTCATTTAATATCAGCATGTTTGATTTCATCCAGATCCGAATGTTGCCAATGCAATGTTCGAGACAAGAGCGCACATCAGCCGGCGTGTTGCAAATGACATAAACTTGACTGTCATCCGCGTACATCATGCATTCAAGGCCGTGTTCCGCGATGATGTCCTCTAAAGGTGCTAATTATGAAAACTCATTTAATATGCAAATTAGGAATTGGCTGAATTAAAAATGTCTTTTGACTTTCAATAATGTTATATCACAGTATCTTTTATGTATATTGCAAGTTTCAACAACTACAATCAAGTTAATTCAGATATATCCCTAATTGTGAAAGTTCATTAAATATGCAAATTCGGAATTGGCTGAAGTAAAAATGCTTAAAGACTTTCAAAAATGTTGTATCGTAGTAGCTCCAAATACATGTAGCAAGTTTCATCAACGTCGGTCCAGTCAATTCAAATATATATCCCTAATTAGCAAAGTTCATTAAATGTGCAAATTAGGAATTGGTTGAAGTTAGAACGCTTAATGACTTTCAAAACTGTTAAATAATAGTATCTTTAATATACATACCAAGTTTGGTCAATTTTGATCAAGTCAAATCAGACCTTTATCCCTAATTAGGAAAGTTCATTAAATATGCAAATTAGCAACTATCTTTCATGTAACCCCTTAATGGTTCCCACTGCTGATATATCTTGGTGTGATCAACATTTGTAACGAATCTCATCAAATTGTGTGTAGTCATTTTTAATGTATATCCGTTTTTTTCTTTAATCATTAATTATGCAAATGAGTAAATAGTATGCAAGCCACAATCACAAAAAACTAATCAGTTCTTGCCATTTGCTAACTGAATATATATACCAGATTTGATTCTGATCTGACCAGCCGTTGTGGAGATATCGGACCAACAGACAGACAGACAGACAGACAGACAGACAGACACACGGACACACAGACAGACAGACATCGCTGCGACATATGCTCACGTGTGTAAACACGTGAGCAAAAAATGTGCTACATCCTGTCTGAGATTAGGCCAGTAAAAGTGACTGAGAATTTTGTGATAAGTTTTTCTGACACCTAAGTGACCAGCCCAGTGGGTTTCATGGGCCAGGCGCAATATTTCAGCACGATAGGACTTTGGAACCACAATTTGATGTTTTATTACCCAATCGTCATCAACCAAGACATCTGGAGGTCTCCATTTACGCATAAGAATACCAGATTTTGTATAATAGGAAACAGAGCTATCTGAAGTTTCACCTTCATCATCTACCCTGTCAAACAAACACAAAATATCTGGATCCTGAAAAGTGAAAACGTGAAAAAATGATGTCATGTTACGTGACAGTCAGCACGATTAACTGTAGATGAGTAATTGGAATGCATTTGGGCATTTTTTCAATGCATTTCTATATGGACAGACGGACGAATCGGTATGTGTGTTGACTTTGAATGATGTCATTAAGTCATAATAATTAAGACATATTTTCTCCTTTCGACTTTGAATTATATCAAAAGGTTTCAATCACGATTTGCCCTACACGATGATACGACCTAGTTCCATAGTTTTGTCTTCTACAAGAGATCAAGTTACACTTTAGACAAAAATGACTGTTCCCTTAGTGATGTGACTTATAAACAGAAGTTATTCAGTCGAGGTGAATCTAATCGAGGTGAATCTAATCAGTTCTTGCCATTTGCTAACTGAATATATATACCAGATTTGATTCTGATCTGACCAGCCGTTGTGGAGATATCGGACCAACAGACAGACAGACAGACATACAGACAGACAGACAGACACACGGACACACAGACAGACAGACATCGCTGCGACATATGCACACGTGAGCAAAAAATGTGCTACATCCTGTCTGAGATTAGGCCAGTAAAAGTGACTGAGAATTTTGTGATAAGTTTTTCTGACACCTAAGTGACCAGCCCAGTGGGTTTCATGGGCCAGGCGCAATATTTCAGCACGATAGGACTTTGGAACCACAATTTGATGTTTTATTGCCCAATCGTCATCAACCAAGACATCTGGAGGTCTCCATTTACGCATAAGAATACCAGATTTTGTATAATAGGAAACAGAGCTATCTGAAGTTTCACCTTCATCATCTACCCTGTCAAACAAACACAAAATATCTGGGTTTTTGTGTTGTTCTGCAATTAGATTTGATCTAGAAAATGACTGACGGTGGTCAGCAGAAGTTTTACTGGAAGTTTTAAATCCACGAGGGATAACGGAATGATCCGTGTCAAACACCTGACTAAAAAGGTTTCATTTAAGTCAACGCCTGTTATTTTCGAGACCGATTTGATTCTCAGAAGTTTTCTTTGACATTGCTTGAGTAATAGCACATGAAGGGCTCTTCCTCGATTGGCAGTGGATCCTGATTTAAACTAGGATTATCGGTAACAAGTTGATTATTAAATTAATGACCTTGTTCCCAGCAAGGTCGTTTCCAAGGAGAAGGTGAATCCCTTCAAAAGGCAAAAATGGCCTTATACCTAAAGTCACAGGTCCAGAAACAAAGTCCGAAGAAAAATAGACATTATGGAGAGGAACAGGAATGTAGTCATTACAACTACCCCTTAATAAGAACTTTAGAACCTGAAAATGACTTTTCAGAAAACGGCAGGGTATCTGTAAACAACAGAGACTGGGAAGCCCCGGTATCTGTTAAAGTTTTGACATGGGTAGCGGAAGAAAAATCACTGGAAAGTGATATAAAACCATCATGAATAAAGGTTCAAAAATACCAATAATGTTATCTTGAGAAGAATTGACCTTGACCTCAATAATTGAGGATAAGACGGGTTTAACCTCAGAAAATGTGTTAAATACATTATTAGACTCTAATTGAGTTGATGAAGAAATAAAGCCGGTTGGCTTAGATCCACTTTGACCACTTTGACCTTCATGCTTTCTTTTCAATTTGAAACACTCTGACATTAAATGGCCATCTTTCTTACAGTAATTACAAGAAAGTGTACCAAACTGTTTGTCAGAAAGAGATTGAGACTTGGGATCTGATGATGTGGAAGTGTTACCTGAAATTTGCGTACTGCTTTCATTTGATTTTCTACTCTCCCTTGAGAAATTCTTGGATGAAATGGAGGAGTTAAATTTGCCTGCATTGTTTCTGTATGAAAATGACTGGGATGGTTTGCTGAAAAATTAAGATTTGTGGGTCAATGAATAATCATTGGCCAAACGTACAGCAACCTACAATGTACCTGCCTTTTGTTCATTGACAAAAGTCTTGATGTCACTCCGAATGCACCTTCTAAATTCCTCAATCAAAACAAGTTGTCGTAATTCTGTCTGACCTTTTTAGAAGAACACCAACGATCAAACAGTTGTTCTTTTGTACGAGCAAATTCAACACAAGTTTGATCCTTCGCCTTTTCACAATCCCTAAATTTCTGACGGTAAACTTCAGGCCCCAACTCATAGCCCTTGAGAATTAATTGCTTCACAGAATCATAGTTTGAAGCCTGCTCTACTGACAACTGAATGTAAATTTCTCTGGCTTTACCCACCAAAGCACTCTACAAAAGCATAGACCAGGACTCCTTAGGCCAATTAAGACTATGAGAAATTTTCTCAAAATGAAGGACATATTTGTCAACATCCTTTTCTTGGAAAGGGGGAACTAACCTGAAATGCTTAGTGATATGTCAAAATTGTCTGAAGGGAAGAATTTTCCTGACTGTCCAAGCTCTGAACGTTTCGTTTCTAATCTTTCTTGCCTATCTTGCTCTCTCTGTCTTTCTTCTATTTGTAATTCTTTTTCTTTCATTCGTTATTCTTTTTCTTTCATTTCTAATTCTTTCTTTCTGTCTTTCTTCCATTTCTAATTTCTTCCATTTCTAATTTCTTACATGCCAAATCTGCCTGTATTTCTTATTCTAATTTTCTGAGTTCAAAGGAAGACTCAGGCTCATAATCAAGCAAGACGGCTTCCTCGAATTTGCCTACACTGACTAAATACTTGACAATAAAGTTCCTTCTTGCGCATAGATCTCTTGACTTCTACTTTAAGTAAATTCGCCAGTGCGATTAGGTTGTCTTTTCTTAGGGAATCAAATGTGTCGAGATCAAGGTCATCCATAAATTCGTTTGGCTTGAATTCCGCCATGATTAAATTTTGCTGAGTTCACGATATACAGTAGTTTTGAAAAGGCTGGCAAAATGTTGTCAAACGGCTCACAAGGTTCGTATCCCAGACAAGCCCCCAATTTTGTAACGTGCAGAGAAAACGAACAAAAGGTGAACTCATCAGTTTCCGTATAAAACGAAATTTATTACGAAAATAAAACTAATTGCTAAGTCAGGGATAGAATACAAACTGTTAAAGTGAACAGACTACTTATCTCAGCTGGGACGGCAAAGCTCCAGTCTCAGAGTTGTAACAGTCAGTCCGGTGAATGAACAGTCCTTTGGCTTGCAGGCTTGAAGTTGCACAAAGTTCAAAGTATAAATCCAGCGTTGGCAGTGAAGGTCTTGAAAAATCTTGAAATTAATACTGATGGAGTTTCCAAAGACTTGAAGTAACACGCAAGAGACGCAATCCCAAAAGTCTGACTGCAAGCTGTGCACGTCCCTATTTATACGCATGTGCTTACATAAGAGCATATAAGAACAATCTAGAACTTTTATTGACGTGCTAATTACTGTTCTAAAATTATCTCTCTTACACAGCTAATTAAATTTCGAAACATGACAATTTGAATTCAAGGTTGTGAGGTCGTTAAGGGCAGTGACCTTGAGAATGTTCTAGACCAATTAAACTCAGGTCATGATGATTGTGGGGAAAAATGACATACATATAACAATATCAAGAATCACCTCTTCCACAAAACTGCTTAAAAACGTACCTAAGATTTTACAGCACACCGTTTCGTCTTACAACATCCAAAATGCAAGCAAAACAATGCCCATATTTAGTTTGTTCTAGTGTAAGGTAGACATACTCTTCGAGGCTGAATTTATTAAGTGACTGTAATACAAGACTTCATAGTAGAATCATGGGGTTTTATTAGTTGCTCACACTTCAACATCTTCTCATTGAAATAGCTAAGTAGAGAATCAACAGTTAAGCCCGCTTTGGATGAGGATTAGCATGAGGGAGATATGTCCCCCTCAAGAATGGCTCTGTTTATTCGAACCTTTGTTCATTGGTTATGCAGACGGATCCTGAAAAGTGAAAACGTGAAAAAATGATGTCATGTTACGTGACAGTCAGCACGATTAACTGTAGATGAGTAATTGGAATGCATTTGGGCATTTTTTCAATGCATTTCTATATGGACAGACGGACGAATCGGTATGTGTGTTGACTTTGAATGATGTCATTAAGTCATAATAATTAAGACATATTTTCTCCTTTCGACTTTGAATTATATCAAAAGGTTTCAATCACGATTTGCCCTACACGATGATACGACCTAGTTCCATAGTTTTGTCTTCTACAAGAGATCAAGGTACACTTTAGACAAAAATGACTGTTCCCTTAGTGATGTGACTTATAAACAGAAGTTATTCAGTCGAGGTGAATCTAATGATAAATGCTTATCTACATACCTAGTTCATAACCTATTTCGATGCTTAGTTGCTCCACCCTGGAAGTGCATCCTTTATACCAGGAATTGCAGATGTAACAATACCTGCCATGTCAGGCTAGTATAGCCACCCTAGGCAAACCGACTAATGCTGCGTGTACTCCTTAACTTGTTGAAAATATGCCCGGTAATTTCAAGGTTTGCGAGTTTTTCAATTATCGTTTATACATTAATTATAACATAGTTATTATGACATGACTGACGTGTATAGAAGTACACATGTCTAGTATTCTGTAAGCAAATTTAGGTTGAAGATTGAAACGAAATATATAAATCCTCTTTCTGGAAGAATTTCACACTTATTTCAATTGCCTTCTTTTTAATGTCTTTTATGGTCATTATTCACACAGTGGCCAGAATGTCGATAGAGGGGAGTCTAAGTGAATTAAGCGTGTCCATGGTTCACGTTGTCTTTGATCTCAGGCCTCGGTAAAGATAGTCTTATGACTCGTCATCGGATAGTAGCGACAGTGCGGACATCAGGAATTTTCTTAGAGAGTCGAGGTCCAGGGTAAAATCTTTGGCAGTGTCCGTGGCAGTGTGGTGTCACTCACAGTTGATAGTAAGGTAGCGATGATGCCTATTCCAATTTGCAGACTGTTACCGTGTTCGGCTAGTCTTTTTCTCCTCTCTCCGTTTATTGTATCTGAGTGGCATTTATCACTGTAGTTATCTTTTCACGCAGACTTGCTACCACATCGACGTTAGCAAAATAGTGATGCAGGACATGAGAAAGACAGCATAGCTATGTAGGAGAGTTGGCTACGTCAATTTTCATTTAAAGGGCCATTATTTGTAACTTTTGACCATTTTTTAGCTCGGAAAATTCCATGTTGGAAGCTCATATTTGTTGCAAAATGTTGTTTTACGAAGAAACAAACATGATTAGTGATGTTATAGCCACATAAAACTGCTAATTTTTGTTCAAACGTGTTGCCCTTTCGAGCTCGTTTGTTGACGTCTGGCATGCTCAGCGTGCTGGGGAGAACGCAGATATGGTGACGATGCGATCACGTGAGATGTACAAGTTCACGTTTATTGGGGGATCGAAACAACATTGCGTCGTGGATTGCCAGACATCTGGCTACGCAACGTGCTCGGACAATGGACTACGACGTTAGTCTGGTTCCCTGACCCATTTCCCCGGTAGAGGGCGTGGGGAAATATAGGGTCAGGTACCGGCTAATGTAAACATGGACGCTATTGGGTTAAAATAAAACAAGCAGTGATTGGATGAAAGTAACACTTGTAACTTTTTCTCATCTTTCTTGGGTTTCGCACTTTCAGGATCACTTGACACCAACTTCTTGTTTGTACCACAAAGCCTTTGAGGTAGAAAGAAAGACTTTCTACCTCAATGATTTAGCCACTGTGATTTAGCACACCTCTTAATACTTTTAAACGTCGACATGATGCCTTGCATTTTTCACGAAATTCGGACACCATTCTATCTATCGAAATCAATCGTCGTTCACAGTTCCAACAAAGTTTGCTTTCAATTAGCTATGATATCGCAGCAGTACTTGTGGCGTGTATCGAACGTGCTAGGGTCATTAGGGTCACGCCACAGTCGGCGATGACCTCAATGACCCTAGCGCGTTCGATACACGCAACAAGTACTGCTGCGATATCACAGCCAGCCTTCAATCACCTCTATTTCCCCGTACTTCTGGATTAATCCTTTCAGTTTATGTTTCCCGTCTCGTGTGCCAATGTTTTTGGTTCGGATACCAGTGTTCGAACATAATTCTGATCCAGTCGAATTTTGACCGGCGTTTTCATGGTAGCAGCCATATTTGTTGCAGCATGTTCTGTCAGGTGACTAACCTCCGCCATCTTGAACAAAATTCTGTTCAAGATGGCTACCCGGTACCTGACCCTATATTTCCCCACGCCCTCTACCGGGGAAATGGGTCACGGAACCAGACTACTACGACGTAAGTACCGGGCATAAGTAATGAATATTTATTTTGAAATTGCTGTAAATGGCTCGCGCAGGTGCAGAAGAATGCCTACGTTGCAATCCGCATGTCAACAGAGTTTGTATTTCTGTCCGGACAAAAATTGAAATTTTCGTTGTAAAATCACATGTTATTTAGTTATAGGGCACGTAATGTTTCCGAATAATATGCGATTCTCTGTTATTTCACAGGCTATTCAACATGAGCCAGTGATCATTTCAATCAAAACTAACGGAAAAATCGCCAGAAGATACAGCTAATGGAACTTTAACTACCTAAGCAATTCGTGCATTTTTCCTTTAAAAGACCATTACAATTGATTTTACTGCTGGTGTTGGAATGCAGATACATAATTACATCTTGACTCTCATCTTATGGCACACATGTATATATCCACGTTAATCTTCGTAAATAATATTTTAAAGGGCCTATGACATGATTTCCAAAGTGTTTATTTTTTCCCTTCAAAAACTCAGCCAGGGGACCTGTCAATGGATTGCATATTGTGTCAGTTCAGAAAGATGTGCACGAAGGGCGAAATTTCACTCCTTTTTCATGCCTGGTGATCAGGGTGCCTCTTCGCACCCGAGCCAGGCAGCGGTATTTGCATATTGACCAACAGGTGCAATTGACGTCATTTGTACAACGCTATTGTCACGAAAGTGTATTCAGTGGTCCTTGCATAAATTATACCACAAACAAAGTCAGCTACACTGTACAACTTGGATACTTTGTTGTCCTCTCGAAAGTGTTCAGTTTTGTACATTGTCCAATTTTGGAATGTACCATACCACACTCTCTGCTAGTGTGAGTTGAGTATAATAAAGATTGATTGATTGATTGATTGATTGATTATATAAACAGTGCTTGCAGACGCCCAGTAAGCACTGGCAAGGAAGCCACACCGGCGGTCCAGCTGCAGGGACTTATCAAGTTGCTTCTGGCGAGGACAGTGTTGACCAGAATTCAGAAAGTGATTTCGAGGGGAATTAGCTTGAAGGCGCATAGGCAACCCCAGGCATCCGGGACGAGTGGTTCTAAGTCAGAGTCAGAGTCTGACTCTGAAGAACAAAGCGCGAGTGGACAAAACAATAGAATGCTCGGGACAGATTTGAAAGTGCGATGAGGCTGCGTGCCATTACTTTGTAAAAAATAAGACAGTATCAGTCTCAGTTTGAAGTGAACTTTTCACGGTTGAATTTATTTTATAAACAGTGGAGCAATCCTGCGCCTGAGTGTTTCGATTCAATCCATTGCATGTTGTAGCTGCAGTTCAGTACACTCAGTGTGACAGTTTCCGGACAACCTCAATTTTCGGACATTCAATCACATGCTCTTCGTCGGACTCACTTCGCTCCGTAATGATAGCGTTTTACAAGTTGTGTGACCTCATATTAAGTGAAGTGATACTAGTACAGCTGTCCCATTTTGGATAGTTTGTTTAGAATAAGCTATTACGCGCTATACAAATTTGGCGAATATAGCCAGACCTAGCCCTGCGTACAGGTCTGTGTGTTCCCTGCGTTATACGGCCTCCACCACAGCCCTGCAACGGTCCATAGAGATAACTGGCGAGATTCAAAATGGCGATCTCCATGGGTAAACAACTTGTCGAGTACGTTATGTTTCAGAAAACGAGCGGTTTTGGACGTTAGGAGAAGTTAATCGCATCTTTTCTGGGGTCGGTTAGGAGGTAAAGGTAGGCAGGGAAAGGATTTTGCCCCGATAGAGCAGAATTTCGGCCAAAAAGACAGTTTTTTTTTCGTTGCGGTCCGGATCTGGACCGCATTGTCGCCATTCATCTCCATAGACCGTAGCAGGGCTGTTGTGGAGGCCGTATAACGACGGGAACACACAGACCTGTACGCAGGGCTAAGCCAGACCGTACGATAAAGGTACCGAAAGCGCCAAACACGTCGAAATATGGTTATGCCGTCTATTAAACGTAACTAGTTATCACGAAATATTACATTCGGTTTTTTAAACACATCGAAAATGAAAATAGGGGTTTTGAAGTTTCAAATTATCAATATTTAGCCCCTTTCGAAATACGACGTCCGATTACTGCGATAGCAAACGGATTACTACGCACTCAACACGGGGTCAAAAATTTTGCAACTTGACCCCCTAAATACCACTCTGTCGTGTTAACAGTTTGAGGATAAACACAAAAAATTTTCAAAAGGTATGGTGATAGGAATTCGTAGTGCTCGCCATTTCTGAAACGGCCTTGGGCGAAATTCACTGCCCTTTCCGAAAACTATCACTCTGAGTGTAGCTGTGTTGGACGTCGACCTTTGACAGAACTATCATTTCTTTGGAGCACGAGACAAATGGTGGAATCGGCCAATGTTCCCGTGCATTTCAGAGCAAACAAATCATGCAAAAAAGTGATGTGTTAGGCCTATTTTGTACATGTTTTGATGAAGAAAAACAAAGAAAGCTTGTCGCCGCATTGTCGGGTCGCCATTTTGAATCGCCGTCTTCACCGTTCACGATTGTGTAGCTCTAGACGGAAAGCTTCCTGCCGCACAAATGTTTGCCGAGAATGTGACATCGACTGTCATCCTTCTTGTAATGCCATATTTGGCACGAAATCATAGTACACCCATGGAGGTAGGAAGCCATGGTACACCTAATCACATAGCCTGACAAATCATTTTAATTTCAGTGATTTTACTCGATCGGCGACGCGATCGGCCGTACGCGACATGTGACCATTGGTGATCTCCTACTATGGCAAACCATGGAGGTAGGAAGAGAAGGAGCCTGCACGAGAAATAAATGGATTAACCACCATTGTATAATGCCCAGATAATCCTGTTATCTCCTTTCTTATCCTCGCTTTAGCCGGTCCTGCAAGGCCGCCTAGTCACATAACTGTCAAATTTAATGAGTTCGAAATATTTTTTATCGTGGATTTGAATCGAATGCGTAGACTAAAAATACTGTGATAGCACATGCGCAGTTGATGCTTTTGAACACAAGAGGTTATGTAACTCGTCCGAGGACCAGATTTAGATCAGCCGGACGCATAAAAAATTGAGTTCGGAAACATTTTTTTCGTCTCTACAGCTTATTTACATGTCACACTACTTATACTCTTTTCGGGGGTTTCCGCAAATTTCCGCAAAAAACGTCGACATTGTTTTGAAAGAACGTAACCTCGGGTTGTAGATAGTCATATCAGGTTGACGTTGCGACGCGTTGCGTTTCTGTAATTGAAGTCAGAATTTCAGTCACTTTACCGACCGGGTTCAGTGATTAGCATAATGTAGCATCGGGAGTCTGTGTTACGTCCATGCTGATAGCAAGTCGCTACGGTCCCTATCTTATTTATCATTTATTAAACATTGCAACTTTGTAGATACTACTACATCCATGTCGTATTGACGATAGGGTATTGTTATCAGACGGTGTCAGTAGGAATTTTGGCAGATCGTCCATGTAGCCGACACGAATATTTTGGCCGTGCCGTCGAACCATGGATTACCAAAAGGTCAAACTAGCTGTGTCCGTAGTCGAACTGGCCACTCTTGCTAATTTGTTTCCAGTGTTTCGTGTCATTTCCTTCAAATTCAGAATACTTAACAGTTTAAAGTTAAGAAAAATCGTCGATAAGATCGCCTACTTCATGCTTCAGTCATCGCATGTCTGTTCGCGGAAGACGCATGCTTGCATTGGCGCATGCGTACTTTCTATCCGACTATTCCCGAAGAACATCGAACGTATCCGAACCGGCATAATCCATTTATGGGATTACCCAGGCAAACTAAACACAAAGCGTTGCGCGCCGGGCCCGGGGGAGGGGGGTAACTCCATGGCTAATAGTACGGGGGGGGCTCCGCACGAACATGGAAACCCAAACTGTTGTGATACCAGTTTTGAGCAAAAAAACCTACTCTTTCTGATACTTAGTTGTGGAAACGCAGCTATCTGTTGGCGGGGTAGCCTGAGTTGCTATGTGAGTGGCGGGGTTGACCTTTGACCCGCATAGCAACTCACGCTACGCCGCCAACAGATAGCTGCGTTTCCACAGCTATCTGATACCATACAATACCCTACGTATACAGATACGACTCACTCGCCTTGCGTACCAGGGGTACCAACAGTCAAACCGACAGATCGGAAATATTGATGGTAGATCTGGGATGTAGATACATGGGTTTCCAGTGTTGACAGCATGATTTTTTACCAAATGTCAGTTCGTGTTTAAAACCGGACCCTTTCTCATACCAACACCTCGTGAAAAGTATACCCTTTCTGATACCAAACAGTGCAAAAAAACGACCCCTTTCGCGCGGACCCTCCCCATATAGCCATCTATGGGAGTTACCCCCCCCCCGGGGGGCGCCGGGTGTACGTTCTGAGCAAAGGAAGCCCTTGCCTCACACCCTTACGGATATGAGATTGCGAAGGTGTGAAAGACTGTTTGCCCGTATTAGGATAAGTTGTCGGCTCAATTCGAAAAGTTGAAAAAAGTCGAACGCCCACCCCTAACTTTTACTTGCGTTTTATCTGGACAAGGGGGCGATACGCAATGCAAGACAGTTACGTAAGCTAACTTCAAGACCCAAAGAGTGATTTTACGTTTGGTTGTATGGTGCATGTCATCGGCCTTTAAGGTTCGATGATGGTATACGAGCTTTGCAATATTGTTTAACAAGTTTGTCGTCACTATAATATCAAATTTTAGAATATCATATATTTTGTAACACGATATGTTCCCCAATATTAAAAATTTACATCATAAAAATGTTCGCAGTTGTAGCTGTGAAAACACTTCCAACCAATGATTTTTCCACACTGTCATATATTATATAAATGTATGTAAAGTACCAAAATCATAGCTAAGTTCGGTTCTGACTTTCCCCTCGGTAATTTGGTCGGGCTAAGTCTGACTGACTTATATATCAGATGTTAGCGTTTTTTGTGAATCAAGGCTTTTTGTATAGTACAGGAGCCATTATTTTCAAAATATAACTGTTTTCTTCTACCAACATTCAGTAATAAAACTTTCGTAAATAAATACAGTCAAGTTGTGCTTTCTTCTACTGTTATATTGTCATTAAATTTTCATATTAACCCAGCGATTCCATTTTTGTTGGTCTGCATTCAGTTCATATTGTTGGTATATTTATTTTTGTTATCCCGATTTACGTCTCGTAAGTGTAAATACAGTTGAATCACAAGTTACTTATTCAGTTTCATGTTGAAAAATTATCAGGGTGCACCTTTGGAGAAGTTTAGAACGTAATTCAAAATTTATTCATTACAGACACTAGGATCCTGAGATAGAAACTCTCAGCCAATCACAGATATTTCACAGCAGCCAAAAAGCCCCTCATTTTGTCCAATAAAAGCGTCCACACATACGTGAAGTACGCACAGAGGATCGAATCCACCTTCCACGTCATGTTAGAAACTTCGCCGAATTTCCTCACTGCAAAGGTAAATATTAATGAAAGAATTGCAGATTCCATTTCCCTTACATGTTGCCCTTTCCATTATAGTATTTTGGCAAGAATTTGAAGGAGGAATTTCAAAAATACCCAAGCGATAATAGTCATGTGCAAAAATAGGTGAAAACACAGTCAACAGCCAAATGATCGTTAACTCGTCATCTCAGAAAAACAAGAGAGAAACTCAAAAAAGTAAAATATAGACTTTTAGTTAACCTTCAAGAGATGTGTAATCTGAAATATTGTAAGAAATAAGAGCGAAATGAAAAAGTTAAGTCAGCGGGTTTTTCAGATGTATTTTTCATTTTACGATGTGGCGAATAAGCTCGATTTTCCATAGAAAACAATGGCGTCTAATGTACCGAACAGGTTGCACACTTCTCCTCTCAGGTTCAAATTTTTCAAATCTGAACCAATGATGGTGAAAAGCGGCACGGCGATCCTTTGATTGATATACAAAATTCCTGCGGTTTTAGATTTTCGAATTTCTTCACGAAACTTGTTTTATTTGCATTTTATTTATTCCGATCACTGAAATATACTCTTGCCCGGAATAAAATGGCGATCTGACGGCGTTTACATACACAGAACAAGGGTCTCAAATTGGCGCATTGTAATCAGTAAGCGTCTCTTAAGTTGTACAGACCAAATACCTGTAAAGTTGTCGTAATTTACACAAAATTTTAGCTAATATGAACTATGAAAATTCCAGTAAACTGAAAAAATAACACAGAACGGAGGCAAACGAACGCAGGGTCTCCACTGCAATCGTGCAGTGAACGTTATCGATCGATATTCTTTTGTCAGAAATTGATACATTGTTGTGTTGCATACTCGCCGGTCGTTCCGGGCTCACAGTGGCGGCAAACTAGGCTAAAGCTCGCCAAAATACACTGAAACGTAAAATTATCACAAAAACTGAAAAAAGTGTCGTCAATTTCATTTAAGTACAAGAAGCCAACAGAAACCTTGATGTTATGGTAAATCAGTCAAAATATACGGGTTATTTTGGAAATATTCACCTGAAAATAAATTGATACAATGTTCGCCGTTGTCAATAGCGACCGGCCGATAGCGCTGTACGGTAGGAATTATGCTTCGCGGAGTACTGGACACTCAGACATGCTTTTGGGCCGCAGTGTTTAGTTTATCCAATCAGACTTTGGTATGTTTCCCGCTCAAATTACTTTGCTACTTTTCCTGATGTTTTCTCCAGCGTCCATGGTCGACGTCACGAGGTAGGAGAGGAACTTGCCACTCTTCTAGTTTAGCGGGGGGGGGGGAGCTCTGTAGATTGCTGATGCTTCATAGCATGACTGGACAAGCCTTGCTACTCTGGTGTTACTAGTTATCGTAGTTGGATTCGAATTGTAATTAACCAACCTTGGTTTTTACATTGAACCGAATCTCTCGCTTGTTTCGACGTCAGTTTAACTTGAACCCCACCCTGGGGGATTCTCATTGTCACTTTACTCCCCCACATTTTTGGTGACGAGACCAGGATACCCGAGAAAGATGTCGGAACAAGAACACAACCCTCCACCCGATAGACAAAACAACGAGGACCAGACAGCCACAGCGTTATTGAAACTGCAGAGATCACATCGTGGTCAACGTACACAAGTGACCCGACTATTCAACCGAGCTGACGCTCTCAAGAAAAAGTTTGGAGACGTTGACCGACCAAGTGACTATACTCGACACACTGGCAGCACTGAACGATCAACTTTCAAGTAAGGGACAGGTCAGTTTCTTCAGCCTGGGAGGGGGCGGTGGATTCATGGGGGGGGGTCACCCTGTTTTTGACTTTGGTGATAGGGGGGTCACCATGTTTTTGAAATGCCCAATACGGGGGGGGGGGGTCAGTGTGTTTTTGAATTTTGACACAGGCTCATCATTGCCTAAAATGCTAGTGTCAGCCACAAATTTCATCATTCAGTTGTATTTTTCGGCGCGCCCTTCGGGCGCGTAACTTTAATAATCAGTCATATTTTTCAGCACGCCCAACTTTAACATATCAAGCATACATATATCAGAGATATCTGTATGTTCAATATTTTTCAGCGTGCTCTTCAAGCTCATTACTTTAATTTATCAGCTATTTTTCAGCACGCCCTTCAGGTGCATGACTTTAATATACAAGGCATATACATCAGAGATATCAGGATGTTTCATATTTTTCAGCGCGCCCTTTGGGCGCCATACTT
Source organism: Ptychodera flava (assembly GCF_041260155.1). NCBI lineage: Eukaryota > Metazoa > Hemichordata > Enteropneusta > Ptychoderidae > Ptychodera > Ptychodera flava. Next base: position 3,916,072 of record NW_027248279.1, read on the forward strand.
TAATAAATCAGAGATATATGCCAGAGCTCGAGATATCTTGATGTTTGCTAAGTGAAAGTGTACCATTATGAAATCTGCAGTTCATATGAAAAGCATGACAAATTCTTGATACTTTTCTGTTCTCTCCATGAGAATTCAGTATGAGAAAGCAACATGCACTATTATTTCACAATGTATATTTGATACAGTGACTTATTTTAGAGATAGAAACATGACAGGATATCTTTCCTTCTCATTGATGAAATTATTTTCCTTCGTGTCTCAGGTTTTCTGTAGAAAGATGCTTTTTTATGAACAAAATAACAGTTAAAAAAGGCAGTTTTTGTCATTATTAGCTGTGCTTTTATGGTTTCAAAGGTCCTCTCAGACGCTGTACACATCAGATTTGGCTACGAAAGCTCTCTATGGCTCCTCAGAAGATTTAATTGGATGGTTGGCAAGTCTTAACACCCATCAAAGTTTTTGATTCACTGCTTTTTCCTCTTAGCTTTGATATTAATGATTGACATCCATTTCTGTACAACAGTTCTGGACATCTGGTTAAAGAGCATAGAAAGAGTGAAATACATTCACAGCTCATTCAAAATACAGCTCATTCAAAATGTACTTTATTCAAACTTTAAGATTGACACTTTGAAATTCCTATCTTACAACTGACATGTCAACAATTTCATTAAAACATAGAAAAAAATTAAAATATATGTAAAACGTAGAATAGAATATATATATATATATATATATATATATATATATATATATATATTATATATATATAATATATATAATTTATGTCCACCTTTGTCGCGCGGGGGGTCACCCTGTTTTCGAAATTTGGAATAGGGGGTCACCCTGTTTTCAAAATTTGGAATAGGGGGGGGGTCAGCCACTTTTTGACGTCGGCAAAAAAAATCCACCGCCCCCCCCCCAGGCCGAAGAAACTGACCAGTCCCTAAGATCCCTCAACTCGCCGACCTTGAGATCAAAATCCTCGATCTGACCGATGAAGATCACTTTGACGAAGAAAGCGAAGCTTCAGGCGATTACCAAGCGGCATTGCAACATTTGTGAAGAAAATCAGACCAGAGACGCAAACACCAAACGATTTCATCACAACTCAGAATTGTAACATGTCTTCTCTCGGTAACACGCAACGTAAAACAGTCGCTCTACCGAAGCTCCAGCTACAAACTTTCTCAGGTAATGTTCTACAATGGTCGACTTTCTTCGATGTTTTCAAGTCCCCTGTTCACTCGGACTCTAGTCTAGGCAACATTCAGAACTTTACCTATCTGCGAAGCATGCTCAAAGACGAGGCAGCGAGAACAATCAGTGGATTGTCACTCACCGAAGCTCTCACACGATTGACCTATTGAAAGAACGAAACGGACAATCTCATCTCATAGTTGATGCTCATATGACAGAGTTGTGGAACCTACAGAAACCCACAAACGACGCTCAAAGTTTGAGAAACTTCTACGACACGATTGAAAGTCACGTTCGCGGTCTGCAGTCGCTAGGCAAGGAGGAACGCACTTACGGCGAACTTTTAGTTCCATTAGCGATCTTTCACTAAACGAACGTGGAAAACGGACGAGAACGTCGTGTTTCCAAGCATGCCATTGGTCCTCTTTCGTCACATTTGCATGTCTCGTCGCAAATTCTGCAACCCGGTTGGACAGTAGCCTAATTAATTAGTAGCCGACGAGGACTCGTCCGTTCCTTTCGTCGTCTCTCGTCTCATTATAATATTCGGGCACTGCTTTGTGTCACGGACAAGACAATTGACAGAAATAGTTGCAAAAAGGGACCGTTCATTGATGCGGTCGTCGGGAGGGGGTTAAATTGTCATGTTGGGGTATATATTTGGAACCTTGGATTGGCGGTGAGATTTTTAGATGATAGGGTTCACATCGTGAGTAGCACGACTTCCACAGGCCAGGAGGTAAACTATTCATTTTTGCTAAGATAAAAATACTTATTACACGCACAATATACGGTGATAGTAGTGATGGTTTTAATTCACCTATATATTAGTAACCAGGCAAAAAACAAAAACAAGTACTAGACAATGTTGCGGGATTTTCCCTAGCGACGTCTTCGCACTAAGTTATTGTGGCGCTGGGCGAGAAAGGCTCACACATCGGCAACTACAGGCATGAACCAACGAGGCTAGCGGTACAGTTCTTTTGTGGCTTTATAATAGTAGGTCTTGAAATATGCTATCAAGTGCTCCATGTTTTGCGACACCGATTAAATTCACGATTGAATATTATGCAATCCATTCGATTCTCGCCTACAAGCTGACTCGCTGGAAACTGTCAGAAACTGTCAGAGGATACTTGTTCATGTATCCATGATCAGCTAATAAATATATACCATTCGGAATATCCAATTCCAGTCCAGAGCCGATGCCTGGCAGCAACTGAAATTGTCCGTTGTCATTTAAATGGCCCCAAAATTAAGACTGTAGATATATTATATTCCCCCTGTTGTCACAAATTAATTGGGTGCTCATCACATTATACAAGAATCTCCGCTGTAAAAGTTGTGTTGTGGTTCCGTTGTTGGACGATATATTGCATGCGACATACCCCCGTCAATGGTGCATATTGCGTTTGGAAAAAACTGCCATTGTCCTCGAAGAGTTGCAATATCCTCCCTTGAAGGCCATCTCACCATTCCTCTGAAATAGTGCCACAACAAGGGTACCAAATGGGTAATTTCTCTGGAAACGGTTCATATGCTAACTTGAAACCATGATGCCTCGTATTTTCATTTAGGTACTTTCTTAACCAGATCAGTACCAGTAAGATTCGATTTCTTTGTGACATCACTCGACGCTCAGAACAGTTTAACCTTGGGATACAGATCGGTGACAATCTGATTCAAAGACTCCTCAGTTTCGCCAGTTTGCATCCAAAACAATGCAATGCAGAAATACATCTTATTCTTTAAAATTTGATAAGGTGATAGATATGCAACGTAATTTTCGAAGCCTAAGGCGCCGTGAATGTATCAAGGGACAACTCGAGTTAAACTGGTTGCGCAGCCTACATGACTTGTAACAACATCATGCTTTCATAATGACAAATCCCTAGAATTACAGGAACACGGTGGACAGGTGTGCATTTATATCGACATTCACTCACAGTCCTGCCATCCATCTGTCGTACGCGAAGCTATTCTCTGATTGGAAGGCATGAATCAAGCGCTGCCGTGGCGGCAACACAGAGCAGCGTCTGAATATTATAATGAGACGAGAGACGACGAAAGGAACGGACGAGTCCTTGTCGGCTACTAATTAATTAGGCTACTGTCCAACCGGGTTGCAGAATTTGCGACGAGACATGCAAATGTGACGAAAGCGGACCAATGGCATGCTTGGAAACACGACGTTCTCGTCCGTCTTCCACGTCCGTTTAGTGAAAGATCGCTAATGATACGAGAAAAATTGCCTCCTAATCGAAAACAGATAGCAAGAGACCATGGTAATTCTGCATGGACACTATCGGAACTACGGCAAGCAATTCTTCATGAGATAAACGCACTCCAAGCCGGTAAACCCATAGATGAGATGCCAACAACCAACGACTCAAGCCCGCCAGAATCACAGCCGCGTTTCACACAACCGCGCAATCGCCGAACCGACAAAAGTCGCGCACTGTTCCCAAAACCTGCCCGTTTTGCAAGGGATCGCACTTTGCATCAGACTGCTCCGTGATCACAGATACTCGTGACTAGAAATTATCAAGAAGGACAGACTGTGTTTTAATTGTTTCGGAAGACATCGAGTTTCCGAATGCAAGTCGCGATATTCATGCAAGAAATGTAAGAAACGACATCACACTGCCCTACACCGTGATGACGTTGCCATGGCAACAAGTACGACTGTGGACGGTAAGGAGACGCGCCCATCAACCACTCCTGAGGTAACGGTAACATTTACTATTAAAAGCTGATTCGCTCCCAGACAAGAAAGTGAACACTGGACCCGTGCTGCTAAAGACTGCGTTTGTACCGATCTCTGCACACAACGGAATTCCCATTTGCGCTGTTATTTTATTTGATGAAGGAGCAAACCAAACATTCGTCTCTGAGAAATTCGCGCGTCAAGTATCGGCGAAAGATACGCGTCGCGAACAAATCAAGTTGTCAACATTAGGTGACAAAACTTCAAATGTGCGTACCATGGCATTCACCGAACTAACTGCTCCCGAACTGAAAGGGAATACTTCAACCATTGACGCGATGATTATTTCAGAGATATCGTCGGACTTAACTAATCACATTTCGCAGGAAGTTCATAAAATGAGCCATTTGAAAGGACTCATGCCTTTCGCACAACCAGTCTCAAGTGACAAGTAATGGCCGATTGATGTTCTTATCGGCGCCGACCAGTATTTGAATTTTGTTGGTTCCCACGTTATTTCAGGTATGTCTGGCCCTACGGTTGTATCATCCCAATTTGGATATTTACTGTCCGGACCAACCGGAACGCCTCATAAATGTTACATGTAATATCTATGACGGAGAACTCTGTTGACATGCTTTGTGGAGATCGCACAACCGATGACGTTTGCTCACCGCTAGATATTACTAGGTCTACTACTCACTCAGACGGAGAACCAAAGGTCTAAACACGGTCCGGACCGTGGTCTAAAACATGTGGGACCTGGAATTGATTGGTGTCAAGGACAATCCGGAAGTCGATGAACTGTTGACGTACGAATCCTATAGAGACACACACCCGAGAATAGATCAATGAAAATACTGCGCTAAACTACCGTGGAAGGAAGATCACCCTCCATTGCCAACAAACTATGATATTACGGTAAATCGTACGCGCAACATGATCCGCAGACTACCCAACGATCTCATCAAGAAATATGACAACATAATCAACGAACAAAAACGTCGCGACTTCATTGAAGAGGTTAAAGAAGATGACATAGATACCAGACATTATTTGCCACATCGACCGGTGATCAAAGATTCGGCAACCACGCCCATTCGAGTCGTGTACGACTGTTCTTGCAAGAAGGGCGCCATTTTCCCGAGTTTAAACGATTGCTTGCAAAAGGGATCATCGTTAATAAACGACTTGCCTGCGATACTGCTAAGATTCCGTGCTAATAATGTTGCCCTGACAAGTGACATCGAGAAGGCGTTCCTGAACATTCGGCTTGAAGAAGACGAAAGAAAGTTTACGAAATTTCTGTGGTTGTCGGACAATACTGACCCAGAAAGTGAGTTCACGACCTTTCAGTTTGTGACTGTATTATTCGGTGCCATATGTTCTCCATTCATACTACACGCATTTATCAAGACGCATTTGGAGAACAACGCTCACCTTTCCACTGCCAACGAACTGAAAGACAACATTTATGTTGATAACGTGTTCGATGGAGTTGATACTGTCGAAAAGGCCACAGAATACTACAATGAGGCAAACAAGTTAATGACATCAGGAGGATTCAAGGTTAGATCGTGGTCATCGAACTGTCAACAAATAAACGACCTTGCCAAGTGACAATCGCAATGAACCTGCTGAAGATGTCTCTCTTTTGGGAATGCAATGGTTAACAGAATCTGATGAGTTGACCTATTCCAAGGTGAAAAATATGTCATCACCTAGCGAACTCATAACGAAGCGTTACATTGTCAGTTATGCTGCATCACTGTTTGATTCTATTGGATATCTCGCCCCAGTGGTTGTGAAAGCCAAGCTTTTCATCTAGTTACTATGGAGACTAGAACTTGACTTGGATGAACCAATCAACGAAGATTTATACACACAGTGGATGCATATTGCAGAAGATATCAATGACTCTCGCGACACAAGAGTTAAACGAAAGTACTTTGATGAACCTGAGTTACACGCCTTCGCAGACACTTGTCCAAAGGCATATGGAGCAGTGATATATCTGAAATGCGGTCAACAAACCTCGTTTGTTATGGCGAAAACCAGAGTCGCGCCCGTGACTGAGACGACTCTCCCAAGACTGGAGTTAATGGCCGCACTAGTAGCAACACGCCTCAGTAAATACGTCAGAGAAGCTCTCTCACCCAAATATGACATTGTTGATTGCTACCTGTGGTGTGATAGCCAAATTGTCCTTCACTGGCTGAACAGTGTAAAGAAATTGCCCATTTTTGTCAAGAATAGTGGATGAAATTTGTGCATTTCAGACTACAAGGAAATATTGCCCGTCCGAAGACAACCCAGCTGACCTGTTGACCAGAGTTATTACCTACGAAAACCTTGAACATTCTAACCTATGGCAAAATGGACCACTATGGCTGAAAACAAGTGATTGGCCAAGTTCTGTATTCGATGCAAATGCAATGCATTCTGTGATTGAGCCCAGTGAAAATGACATTATACAACCACATCTGAACGAGGCCAATGACTCAACTACTGAGAACAGGGAAATACTCGTTCCTCCAAGAGAAACCACGACTGATGACATACCAGAGAACACTAATCCAAATAACTGCGGCATCCACAGCATAGTAGATATCTCCAGATTCAACAACTTGGATAAGTTGTTGCGAGTGACAAGCTATGTTCTCAGCTTCATCGCCCGGATGAAGAAATCCACCGATGTTAAGACTGGAAGAATTACCCCGGATGAACTGAACCGAGCTGAAATATGTGGGTCAAGCATGTCCAACGTCAGCAATATTACAGTCAGTGAAATTGAATTTGAGCAAGTGTGCCCCGATCGTGAGACAGCTTGACTTGTTTGTCGATGATGATGACGTACTCCGTTGTGGAAGTAGAATTCATAACGCGTACCTCGATTTTGTCACAAAGTTTCCCGCTTTGATGCCGTCGCATCACAAACTAACAAACTTGATCGTACGGAAAGCACATGAACTGATGCTTCACGAGGGAGTCCAGTCAACTGTGACTCAAATCCGACAGAGATACTGATCCCTAAGATACGGATCATCGTACGAAGCGTCCTATGAGGCTGTGTTATATGCAACAAAGTTACAGGGAAACTTTACGCAAATCCTGTACAAGCACCGTTGCCAAGCTACCGAGTAAACATGGTTCCAGCGTTTACGATAACCGGTGTGGATTTCACGGGAAATCTATTCACGAAAGCGAAAGATGGAACGCGTGCAATGGCTTACGCTTGTTTATTCACGTGCGCGGTGACGCGTGCCACTCACTTAGAGCTCGTACCAGACATGTCAACGAAGACATTTATGCACGCATTCAGAAGATTTGCCGCAAGACGATCTTTGCCGACTCGTATGCTGTCCGATAACGCTTCGACTTATTTAGCAGCTGCCGATGAAAGAAAAAAATTGTTTGACATCCCAGAAATCAATAACTTTCTCGCCGTAAACAGAGTATAATGGACATGTTAGCGGACCTTTATGCGCGTTAACTTTCACGTTTTCTGAGATTCTCTGTTCATGGTGTTTACATATTTTCTATATTTTCGCGCGGCGGAGAATTTGGAGAAGTTTATAACGTATTTCAAAATTTATTCATTACAGACGCTAGGATCCTGATATAGAAACTCTCAGCCAATCACAGACATTTAGTTTATCCAATCAGACTTTGGTATGTTTCCCGCTCAAATTACTTTGCTACTTTTCCTGATGTTTTCTTCAGCGTTCATGGTCGACATCACGAGGTAGGAGAGGAACTTGCCACGCTTCTAGTTTAGCTGGGGGAGAGAGAGCTCTGTAGATTGCTGATGCTTCATAGCATGGCTGGACAAGCCTTGCTACTCTGGTGTTACTAGTTATTGTTGTTGGATTTGAATTGTAATATACCAACCTTGGTTTTTACATTGAACCGAATCACTCGCTTTTGTTTCGACGTCAGTTTAACTAGAACCCCACTCCGGGGGATTCTCATTGTCACTTTATTCCCCCAAAACACCCATGAGAACTATGACAACCTATCAATACATCATCGTTGCGGTCTCAGTTTGCAGAAATACAATGCTTTTAAATAAAAATAAACTAGACATCATCGCTGATTTTGCATTCACGTGGCGGACTTTGAATGGAGTTAAATACCTTGTCACTTGATCAGTGTTATGATGGTATTGTTGTCGATTGCTCGGTAGTGTGTTGGGCCCGGCAAGGTTGGTACTCCGATGTTGAAGGGATATAAGGAAGACTGGAGGCAGCGAGTATTATAAATTTTAGATGCTACTTTATTCCACCAGAAAGTACACTACAGTAAAGACTAAAGAAAAGCTGAAAGACTGACCAGTATACACGTGGTGGACAAACAGAGACGCATGGCCCCATGTATAGTAATGACAACTCAAGAATAGTAATGACAGTTCCTGAATAGTAATGACAGTTCATGAATATTAATGAAAGCTTATGAATAGTAATGACATGGCACTATGTCATATTCTTCCCTCCTTATTTTGATTGCGACAGGGAGTCTACATCAGCGGTTAAATAGTTCAGAAGATCAGAAAATTAAAATGATAAAATGCTAATGATATTATTGACTCTAAAGAAAGTACATGATAATAAATTACCGAGTACCGTGTCAAATTTTAAGGCCTTTGTCCAAAGTTTTCACTTAGCCCGATGATGAGGCTATATCATTTTTGCTATCTCATAAGTAAGGAATTAAACGGAGTACATAGATGACTGTGATATAACATGTCTTCCTGTTTTCAGTCCAATAGCACAGGGCTTATAAAGGGTAGCTGGCAGTCACTTTACTGTATGTTAGGACATATTCAATATTTTCTTCCCGAAAGTTAATTTTGCACACGGATGTGCAACCAAATGCATTTGCTGTGATTACAAAAGTTCATTTTGCCTCCCATTTGATTTCTTTTCTCATTTAGTCCCAAAGAAAATTGATGAGGACATCTTCGAAATTATCAAGGGAGTGTATCCGGGGCCCTTAGGATTCGTTAGTCGACATTTATAAAATTTTGTGAAAAGATCGCTTTCTGTTAACATCTAAAGGAAAAACAACATCAGATCCTCACACAGTTCTTCTAATCTGAAGTATGAAAAAGAACAAACTGAGACCTTGAGTAGAATGTCAAAATCAAATACAATTCGTTAATATAAACTTGAGTAAAAATAATTGTATATATGTCAAAATAAAAATAAACATTGTATCAAAAAATTGGATTTAAAGTTGGTAAACTATAGTTAGTGTTCTTGGCTATGATAATATACGGATACTCAAGTCTGGGTAACATATAGGCATGTAAAGTTCATCATAGCTCCGAAATTTTTCCGAAGTTTTGTAAGTCTTATTTTTGAAGGATAAACTCTGTTCACGTCAAAGATTTTAGGGGAAAGATGGCATATTTTGACATCATACAGGATTAATGTTCTGTAAATCGTCACCAGTAAAATCGCTTATTAAAAATTCGTGTACGTAAATCACTTACAGCTTTGGAGAACTTTATCGGTAATTGCTCGCTTATATTAATATATCGATTACGTCCACCACAAAGGTGTGTGGCGACTTCAGAAATGTACAAAGCAATGTTTCTATCATTTTATCATCCAAGACAGTTCAACGTTCATTGATATTTTACTAACGCACTGAACAACACTTAAATGGTTATTGCTACACCAGAGTATAATGAAGGGAGATAATGCAGTAAGCGACAGTGTAGTGCAGTACACAGCATCACAGTACATTGGAGTTGAGTAGAGTAACATAGCAGAGTAGAATAGAGTAATGTAGAGTAGGGTAGAGTATAGTAGAGATGAGTAGAGTTGAGTAGAGTAGAGTTGAGTAGAGTACAGTAGAGTAGAGTACAGTACAGTACAGTACAGTACAGTACAGTACAGTACAGTACAGTACAGTACAGTGCTCAGCTGCATTAACATGCAGTAAAGGGCAGCACCTTTCGATGCAAACGGCAAGACACTACACTACACAACACTGAACTGCACTGCACTGCACTGCACTACACCGCACTGTACTGCACTGCAATACACTGCAATACACTTCACTGCACAGCACTACACTACACTAAAATAAACTTAACTACACTAAAGTGCACTAAACTACCCTACATTACACTACATTACATTCACTGCACTGCACCACACTACACGACACTAAAATAAACTTAACAACACTAAACTACACTAAACTACCCTACATTACCCTACATTACAGTTCATTACCCTACATTACATAATGCTACACCTCTTTATCCAAGCGATGCTTAAATGATTACATGTCCCCTGTCACTATAAACAACATTGCACAGCAATGCCAAGACTGACACTACTCTACTCTACCCTGCCCTACACTACACTTGTACACTACACTACACTACACTACACTACACTACACTACACTACACTACACTACACTACACTACACTACACTACACTACACTACACTACACTACACTACACTACACTACACTACACTACACTAGTACACTACACTACACTACACTACACTACACTACACTACACTACACTACACTACACTATGCTTTCCAATATGATGTAAGAATAATGTTATATCCCCATCAAATCTCTAGCCATCATGAGGTGTCTGTGAATGCAGCCATTCGTTAAAGAGCATAAGCATAAGTTGAAGCATCTCTTCCTGTAAAAGGTAATTGAATTACAGTGCTATCATAAAGACAAAGTTTGTAACAACAGATTAGTGTGTTGCAAAACACAATAAATTTTATAAGTCTTCAGTGCTTACATCTGAAGAGAGAGACAGAGAGACAGAGACAGAGAGAGACAGACAGAGAATGTCAGACAGAAATACTGTCTGTGAGAGCAAGACAAAAAAGTTTCATAACTGCAATATGATGATACTATCATTTCTACATTAACTTAAAATGTCAAGATTTGACAAATGGTTCTAATGATATCCTTTTTAAACGTAGATAGGCCTTTAAAGCAACTTACTGTCAAACTTGTTAAGTACTATGAGATGTCGACTGTCTTCGGACATCTCATTGGATAATGTATGAAATCATGGTCCATTTTTTAATTACGGTAACCCCTGTGATGGTTGTGAAGTATGTACCATACATCCAAGACTTTTACCTTTCCGTGTCCATTCACAACCATTTGATGACATGTCGTGCGTCACTTTATGATTTCAAGGTCTTTTACAAAAGAATCGATCAGTGGCCGACTTTCTGGCAATTGGTCCCAGCATGACAACATCATCGTAAAGCTGTAACAATCAATAGAACACATCTTTTAGTTGGATACAGATCTCTGTTTTTTAAATTTTATGTCCCACAAACAAATAAAATTTTATCATTTATCGCAGAGGTAATCCTTTGCTAAAAACCATTAATATCAGAGTTTAAGTGTTAATTATGAATGAATAGAGCTGAGTGATCGACCATACATTATGTTGTCAAAATGAAATAAATAAGACTTCGCAACAAAATCCGCTTGAAAAGTGTAGCTATACTGTCTAATTTAAATATTCAAGGTTGACGGGAAAAGTATTTAAATTTCTGGGAAAGTATTCATGCCATACGCAAAATGGACGTTACAACGTTTTGATCAGTCCCCTTTTGCAATCTATCGGCCCATTCCTAAGGATGATGGCATTTTGTCTGGTGCATTGTAATTAATGTACGCCGAATACTGTTACTCGTTGTACATACTCAAGATTCTTACATTGTCCCTCGACCCACAAACTTGTTATTCTTTCTGGGAAAACATTAAGCGTGAAAGTAAAAATTGTAACAATTGTAGTATTAAAAAAACTTAAAATCAACATCTCTTACATATTATTTGGACAATTGTTAGGACAGTCCAGTCTGTAGCCCTTCAAATGTTCTTCAATTAGCGCAGCTTCCGATATTTCTTCGTAGGGAACTCGTCCTGAAGTCGAGATGATAATGATGATGATGATAATAGACAGATAGACAGATGACAGAGAAAAACAAACATGCAGACGGGTTATGTATGAAGAATTGTAATTAGATAGGTAGACATACAGACAGATAAACATATACAGACAACGACATAGATAGATAGATAGATAGATAGATAGATAGATAGATAGATAGATAGATAGATAGATAGATAGATAGATAGATAGATATAGATAGATAGTGTTTATAAATTAGAAAAAGAAATCTTATATGCGGACCATTTGAACTGACTGGGAACATCACTTCATATTTACCAAATAAGTGAAATGTATGACAGCATAAATCCTGCCAAATTTTCAATGTTCTCAAAATTTTCAAACGATATCTTGTCAGGTTCATAGACGTTTGAGTATTTCACCTTCCTGATACCTAAATATTTCGAAAAGAAGTTTCTGCCACTGGTAACATATGTTACACATCATGACAAATAAAAATAATAACGAAATCAAAGGACAAAGTGTTAAAACACTTCAATTTCTTTTGAAACTCATCAGTGTTCGTAGCTGATTACTGTCAATTAAATTTTGATCTCAACACACTAGATTTTAGTCAATTAAATTTGTGCTGACGACATTGAGATCGGGTTATTCTGCTGACGAAGATTATAGTGCTGCTGCCGAAAATTTTGGTGACTAAAATTTATTGTGTTGAAAATCAAAAGATCAATTGACATTAATAACTTTAAATCGTATCACTCCTTCAAGAAATTATCACTAGCGATATGTAAGCAAGAGTCATTGAAAGATTCCTCACCGACCGTGAAAATTTCCCATAATAAGACGCCATAGGACCATACGTCACTGGCTAAACTGAATTGCTCGTTCATCAGCACCTCTGAGGCAGTCCAGCGGTGGTCTGATTTCCTCTGCGATAAGAAGTTATTTAAACGTAAAAATGGGGATGGGGGAACAATTTGAAGTTGACGAACAGAATTTATTCAATATCTTCAAATTTAGAATTACACCCACATAGAGCTTTTGACATCCAAGTATTGTTAGCGTAAATTCACGATTTCTTTATCGTTCCTTGCACTCGTTACTTGAAATGTTTAGTCAGTATGCTCACGTCATAAACAGATGAAAAATCCAAGACAGTTTTTGGACCTTATTGCTTTGCTACGTTACCTTCATTTCTGCATATTTGCCAGGGTCAGTGATATTTCTCGCATAGCCGAAATTTGATATCTTACACATCCAATCAGCGATGCCCTCTTCTTTGAAGACCAAGACATGTTTTGCAGACATACATCTGTGAAGAATCTAATTAAATGATTACATTCGTTGGCATTGTTTCATCGTCGAAATGAAAATATTATCACCTAAGTCACTCCAAAAATAACGGTAAATGAACGGGTTGAACAAAAAGAATCGTAATACTGAGGACTAATATGCTTTCATACAATTGGTTGACTGAAACTCTTTACCCTCATTGAATTATTTTAAAACAACCAATCATACAGAGTGTAGCGGTATATCTTAAGACTTCATAAGTTGCTGGAATTAATGACAATTTATCAAAGAGATTTGATTTTTCTAGCCACTACACATCGCTGTAGCATACTAATATTGAGAGCACACCATCTTTATAGGTCAGCGAATGATAGGCTGATAATATTTATTAACCTTCAACTTACATTTTGTTCAGCAAGATGTCTCATACCCTTGGCAACGTCGATTGCAAAGCTAAGGAACTGTTTGTGATGATCAGTCACTGACGTGATCCGTTTACGATTGAAGACCAAGAATGTCTTAAGATCACCGTAGTTGGCAAACTCCATTATCAGGTAGGTAGGATTGCCTGTTGATACGTGGACAGGTGCAATATATATATGAATCGTTATCAATAATAAGAATAATTACACATGTCAGCTCTCTATGATATTAAAACGCCCATACATTTGTTCACTGTCGTATCGAGATATCAAAATCATTGCATTACAGACGGGTAAATATAAACTTACAGATGCCCTACTTGAAAAACAACTCAATTTGAATGTCTTAATATGTTCCTGTTAACAGTCCATACTCTGCCATGCTGACTCCCCGCTTGCCTTCCTTCCTGTTTCTAATTTATTATTCGCCTTGCCATTTTCTTTTTCAGAACAAAGTCTGACCTTTTTGACAAGATTGCCTTACCTGGTTTTGTACATGTTGCAAGAAGCTGGACGACGTTTGAATTTTCAGGAATGGATTTCATCATCTCTATTTCTGACTTTAGATTGCTTTCTGAGTTCATATCCGTCATGTCTGCCGACAAAGAGTAAGTAGACAAATCAGAACTTGTTTGGCTGCTATTTTCTTAGAACTTTTGAAGCTATTTGCATCGTCTATCCAAATCTGATTAATTTATTATAGGAAACCATGATTTTCGTTTACTGATTAATAAATAACTTCACACTTCAAAACAATACCTCATTTATAAACTGCTTAATGCGCCATCACTTGTCCTTAGTGTTTGATACAGATTTGTCTTGTATCGTAGCAGATATGGACTTATTATCGACACTCTCTATTGACTTGTTAAAAGTCAGAAGAGTCAAAAATTGACATTTCACCTTTTGCTTTTTTGATGACGACTGATGTCACTCCATCTTTTCCAGCGATGAACCAAGCGTCAGCCTTGTGGACATCGTAGAACGTTCCAGAGTGTATAATCTTCTTCAGCCACGTTTGGTTGTTGTTCACTTCTAACGCGTGCTCACCACACTTCATGTAAGGGTCTTCAGGTACAAATTCTGGCCTCTCATTGCTTCTGTCGTGCAGTGAGAGTAATGTAGACCTTAAAACCACGGGAGGTTCATACTCTGTGACGTTACCAGTATTCGGCGGCTGCAGCAGTCGATAAAGAAAATAAGTAATCTAAACACCAGAAAAGCAAGTAACATGAAAAAGAAAGAAGTTATCTTTTCCTGTGTCGAATTCCTCCCATAGTTTCAAGGTTTTCTCCTTTAATTTACGTTTCCTGAACTATTCGCTCTCAAATGTATCTAAGACAATTTTGGGATAATAGTCGAAAAAATCACTCTTTTTGGGTTTTTTAAGGGGATCAAAGGAACTCGTGCAAACATGAAATAATCAGAGATATGGAAAAGGAATACTACAAATAGGAAACATGTGCCAGTGACCTTGTTGTAATTTGTATTCATTAGCTATTCAATTTAACAATTCGCCTCTGCTCCATCGTCTACGAAGAATCACTGTATGAATGTTTAAATGCGTTCACTGATTCTACCGTACTTAGCATTATAGTTATGATAAAGCGACAGACTTTGGTGACATTTTATCACTCCAAGGTAATCAGCAGAATAGAAAGCATCAATGTCGTATATAACGTGATCGGGGACCTTCCTATGAAGTGCGTTCGAGCTCGTTTTCTTGCAAAGAAATACTTATCTAAGTCAACGAAACAAACAAACAAACAAATGCAATGGAAACGCCAAGGCCAAATATATACAACCTGATAAGTCAGTGTGTGTATTGATTCAACATCGTCATAGTCGTGAGTTCCAACCATGGGTACTTCTTCGACGGGCACATTTTGTCTTTCTGCTCGAAATGAAATCAAATTAATACACTGAACCAGAGTGAATTCATGATAAAGGAAAACACTGTGTTAATAGTTAGATACTTCTATCTTCCAAGTAAATATTAAATGTTAGTACATTCATTCCTGGTATCTTTAAATAATAATGATAATATATAAATTACAAGCTATTAGTTTCTTTTGCTTCACTGATGAAATAATGTAAAGTAGATAAAAATTGATCAAAATGAGTGCAGTTGTTTATGTACCTGTGGGAACGACAGCCTTGATTTCTTCGTAATGGCTTTTACGTTTTAAAGCTGTGAGTGACGGAGAGACAAAGAGATAGATCGTGAGACATGGAGACAGACAGAGACAAAAACATGGCAGAAGGGCAGACACTTAGAAACAGAAAAATACAGAGATAAAAAGATGAGAAAATGAGGACCTAAGAAAATACAAACGGATTTGAAAAAGAAACGACGTTATCAAAAACGAAAAAATCCACAAGAAGGGAAGAAACCGAGGATAGGGGAGATACTAGAGAGAACAAAACACGGAATGACGCATAGACGAACACATTATATTGAATCAGATCAAAGAAAAGTTTTTTTTGCCAACGGTCAAATATTAGTGCTAAATATCTAGCATCGTCTATTTCATGTTTGATCCACATGAGTGGCATTGAGATGCCTAGGACACGAGAAAAGGAGACGAATCCATCGACACACTTTCCGACATGAAACAGAAAGATAAAATATTTTTGGTCACATGCACAAGCTAAGTTGTAATCCCCTGAAAAAGTACTGGATTTATCTACTAGCCGTTCTGGGTCACGCATCTATTTCATTTGTTTTGGTGCGTCGGACCGTTTTTGCGTTGATCTTCGATATGCTCGTCAATGTAAACAAAACGACATGGCGACCTAGATTTCTCCTGCTATCGGAATTTGTGTGTGATGTGAACATTTCGTAAGAATCAATTATAATCAAAATACATCCGCTTTGAAAATTTAGAGAGCTTGTGTTTTAGTTTTGCCACCAACGAGTTTCGTATTCGTATATCCAAACCCGACCGCCTAACCTTTCATGTTTTAGACGTACGTTTCCACAGCAGCAACAGAGGTAATGTGCTGCGTCTAGGCTGCAAGCTAAGCTTCAAAACCTTGTGTGGTGAAATCAATATTTTTAGAGACCGTCATAATGATAATCTGAACAATAAAAACACAAGAATGTAACGCCTATAAGCATATATTGCAAAAAAATTACGCGAATAATTCTAGGAAACAAGTTATGGCACTTGCGTTTGTATTTGTGTTTGCAGAATGGAAGGTCGATGTCTTATCGGACGCTTGATAATGTGCAACGCCGCCGTGTAAATCAATCAGGCAGAGCTACATAATGCACTTGGGATCGGTATCCATGAATTGGTTTATGTGCTGTAATCTGGCTTTGTACATATGAAGGTGTTCCTATATCATTTTGGATGATGAGGGGATCTTGCGTGTTATTGTTGTTCTCGACTCAAGGGACGTACATATTGCTCACATTGACGTGATTGACTTTAAGGAGTCGCTGTCAACTAAATATTTTTAGACTGGAGTGCTTTCAGAAACCAATCAACAGCATTACGGTTTTAGCATAAAGTGAGACCACGCCGCTAGATGTAAAGTTTAGGGGCATCCTACCAAAAAAGGGGAAGGTTCTGGACAAACGTAAATAGATAAACCTTTTCACAGCGATTGTCTGAAGCTTACAGATAATTAAACTGAGTGGGAAGACGACTTACTGTCTCTAACATATAAATCACTTATATGTTTCGATCAGATTACTGTGCCAACTTTGTTGTTTTCATTCCCTGAAACCTTTCGTCATGTGCTTTCGCCTGATTAAGAGTTACCAGGGCAATATTTGTCCCCTTTCTGTAGACTTGATACATATTTTGTTTCGGGTCTCTAAAACTCAGTTCAAAAAGTTTCACTTAAAGGAGGTGGTCGTCGAAACTGTGCATGTGCGACTTTCTTGTTTATAAACAATGTAGTTCATGCATGATATCTATATGCATCACTTCAACATAGCTGCAACTTATAAATTTTACGATATGCATGTTTCAACTTTCATCAATCGCCAACGTAACCCTAGATACAGTTTTGACATCGGTCGTAGGGGTCCCTGGCAACCTTTGAGCAGAGTTCCGACGACCATCTCCCTTTGAGCATTTCGAAGTAGAGATAGTTCAACGACGTCAGTTGGTGAAATTCACGATAATAGATAGCCTGTCTAACAAACGAATCAACCTATATATATTTTATGTTGGCAATTAAAGGCACTGTTCGCGGTCCCTGGGATTGCCTTTGTTCTAGTCTGTAAGAGGATTATGGAGGTGTGATAGTCTTTTGTTTTCTATTGAAATTGTAATCTGGTGGGTAAAATTAGTGATGAGACAATCTGGTGCCAACACATGCCTTTAAGGAATACGTAAGGTAAAATTATTTAAAAAATGAAACATTTGACAGCATGGTATTTACTTTGTCTGATAAACAGTGCCACTGTTACCACGATTACAAGTATCACTGGCAAAATAACTGCAACTGCTACAATACGTGTGATGGCGGGGCTAGCAGTACTACTTGGACTGGTCATGACGGTAGACGTCATTGAAGCTGAAAAGGTTACGAAGAGAAAACCTTATCAGATGAACGGATAATGTTGATTTCGTATGGGAATAAGGGCAAAAGCAAGCTGTATATAGGTGTTCGTCAACAATACCAGTGATGAACATTCGATCTTTAGTAGCTTAAAATTAACCATTTAAACATGAACAAACATCTGTTGAAACGCTACCAGTTTATTAAATACTTACTCTGCTCGTAATTGCGGGATAAAATTTTGACTGTTTTAGTATTCGTAGAACTAAATTTTCAACAGATGTTACGAAAAGACAATGCAACGTTTCGTAGCTTACCTATGAATAGATTTCTGAATTCTCGTGTTCTTTTAAAATTATTCAATACAGTGCAGTGAAGTTAGTTATCTCTGAAAATGTGTCTGAGATAAGGAATTTGCGTCTAAATTTGGGAGAATAAAACTTACTCAATCTTTTACTCTGTATATAATTAACTCAACCTACCCGACGTTAGCACATCATATTGCTCACTACTACTACTTCCCAATTGGTTGAAGCTGATGACTCGAACACTGTAAGTCGTATATGGTTCTAAATCGTATACTGTACACCACGAATCGTTGGTATGTATAGTCCACTGTTCGTTTCCACCTGGAGTTTTCCAGTACTCTATCATGAAGCTCTGCTCTTGGCCTCCGTCGAAACCTGGCGTCCAGCTAACTAAGATGGCGTGTTCACTGACGTTGAAATGAACATTTGCTACAGGATCTGGTTTGGCTGTAATGACAAGATAAATCCATATAGACTCTGTTATTGTTTGAAAGTGAAGTCATCTTATCTGATAGAGTTCTTCGTATAGTTGCGAAAAAAAAGGTGACCCTGCTCAAAAAGCATGCGTGAAATTTCATTACCCTTTAAAATGCTTGCGCAAAAATTGCGACCCACCTGCAATTTCTATCCAATCCCTCTGAGAGGGGATTTCAAAATTATAGCAAGTCAGAAGGGGAGATTTGAACACATTGTGAGTTTGTTGGAAGAATCATTGGAAAAAATCCGAGAACATTTTTGGATTCTATCGCCCCCTTTCCCTCCAGAGGTGTTTGTGAATATAACTTTACTCAAGCAATGTGGGTGGGGGCATGAACTTTTTGTCATCTTAAAAGGGGGATATCAATTTGTGGTTCACTTATTTTGACTGATGCCCGCGAAGAATATGCCAGTTAGGTTACCCGTTAAGTGTCATATACACTATACCAATGAAGGTTGCATTCAGATTACTTATAGTTTGAGAACAAGAAAACAACAGACAGTATTTTGGTCAGAGAGCGGAGCCGAAACTGCATCCATCTTGAAAGTTTATTTTTAACAAACATGTCTCTGTAGAACTGCGAGAACGAGGTAAACTAAAATGCTAAAATTCAAAAAGCTCCAAGGGAATACCACAATATAAAATCAAAGAAAATGTGTATTAATAGTATAAAACTAACACTAATTAAGGAGTTAAGGATGAGTAGTTAGTGTCATTTCACTGCTAACCGAAACTCTGCCATTAAAGAAGATGGCAACAGAAATAATATCAGAATTGTTCGGTTAATAAACATTTACTGCTACATTCAACATAAATGAAACTAATGAGAAAAAATCTTAAGTAGCGTTCCTACATTGTAGATTTATGAAGATTAATATACTCTGTTTATCAAAGCCAAACAGTTTCGTAGTCATACCTATATTTATTTTGAAAACAAATAACGGCGACTCGAGATGTACGTGTATGATTCATTTGTATATTGTAACAGTGTATTCCACAGCCTAGAACCTATATCTCAAAATACGATGAGTTACTCGCCATAACGAAACTTTCAGTCCTGTTTTTAGTGGACAAATGTGATAAGGGTTCATATATTAGAGTCTTTTGTTTACATGTGCTGCACATGCTTCTAAAGATGGAACGACCGGTATAATAAAAACACGTGGAGACGTTTTCACGGAACTCAAAAGACTGCCGAACCAAAATATTGGTCGCCTATTCTAATGAAGTGAAAAAATTTCACAAGATGATGTTGTAATTCTCATATAACACAGCGTTTCTAAGACTTACATTTTACATGTAGGGTTACGTTGAATGCAAGGGTACCCTTTTCATTACTTGATATACACACATAGACTCCATAGTCTCTGCTAGGGTCAGTGTTGTTGATATATAATTGGCTGACGCGAGTCGAGTCATTGAGGTTGACCTCCTTTATGAACTTGTGAGGCTCATGTTTAATGATGCCACCATTAAACCTAAACCACTGAATTGACGAGGCAGGGTAACTATCAATCTCACACGTCAGAGTGGCAATTTCACCTTGGCCAATAGCAATATGACTGTTCTCGATTTTGTTCAATGCAAACGGTGGATCTGAAACGATAACGTTAGTGTCACATAATTACATGATACCCTAATTACATGTACACGTACTTTCGCAGTGCCTGTCCTTTCAATATAATCACAATCGACTTAAATTAACCGGAGAAATAACAATATACTCAATGTAGACACTTGCTGCACAACGTTACCAGCGATTCGCACCAAACTATCGCCCAGTCGCCAAAAATACACTTTTGGAAAAGTCATTTTTGCCATGTGTTCATCATGTAGCCATTGTTTATATGTCGACCATCTTGATTTTGTCTGCATGTCTTAGTCTTAGCTAATATGACAGACATTGGTTTTCTTTTATTTCTGTACTTTTTATAATCACACTATATGACTATTGTGAAGTCAGCTCTGTTCAACTTACACGTCACCATAACTTGAATTAAACTGTTTCCAGTTCCATTGTTTCCAAGTTCAGGACAAAGTCGATTCACGGCGATGCAATTGTAAATCCCATTTTCTGTTCTCTGAATCTTATTTATAACCAGTCTACGTCCAGGTACTGAGCTTCCGTCGGGACGAATCCATGTAACCGAAGATGGCGGATTGGAATCTACCAAACAGTCTAAAGTCAGGTCGTTTCCTTCGTCTACCTGAATTTCCGATCCGTTATATGTAGAAACCTCAGGTTCATCTGTAGCAATCCGGAAAGTGTTGTAAAGTTACGCTGATATATATGCTATCAGTACGGCATATCAGAATGCAAGATGCATGACTTTCAAGAACGACGTAGTTTCTGCCAATAATGTCTTCTAATGTAAATTGTTAACGTTTAACACGAAAGCAACAAATAATTGAAGCAATAAGCCAAATGCGCAGACTTGTTTCCAGTTAAGGTTGTTTTCATAGTTGGAGGTCTAGTGTATTAGGACAAGAAATACAATCAATAATGCTATATCTGTGGAGTCAAATGCTGCATGCGACCGAATTACAGATACTGTAATGTTGCCTGTTGCATTGAGCCAATTTGATGTATATTCTAGAGAGAAAAAGTAAACGTACTATTTTAATAGGTTGTTACAAAAATACTGTAAAGGTTGCACTCAAAAATTGACGCAGCGTATCGCCAAACACAAAGCCCAGGTGCACGAGGTCCAAATTTACGTGCATTCATTGCAATATTTTAGTAAAAGACGTATATTATTACATAGAGCGCAAGTATCGAACGCCATCTTGAGCTATACGTACAGATAGCGAGATATTGGCAATCGTACAACGGGTACCTCGAAACTGTTCAACAGTGAATGCGCAGAGGCAGCCACAGATGTAATACACCTAGGGACACCCGGAAACGGTTAATGTTACCGACTGGAGGTGAAAATTCTATTGTTCCAGAGATGGATAATACTGTCGGGAATGAGACTTGGAACTTACATTGAATATCCACAACAAAGTCAATTTTGACCTCATTGACTTGCCCGTTGAAGAATGTGTTCCTGGCAGTACAGCTGAATATAATTGGACTTGTGATGTTATGTCCGATATTTTCAACTACCAAACGATCTGAGACATTATCTTTTCCATAAACCTTCCAAGTTATGTCAACGCTCGGACGTCCTTCTGTATAAGGACAAGTTAAGTTAAGGGTATCACCTCTCCTCGCGCAAAGAGAAATACTTTTCCTTCCTGTAGTTGGTGGGTCTAAAGAAAGGAAGGAAAAAAAAACTATAGATAAAAGCAGGGAGAAGCAATAAATACAAACCGATTAAAGTACATAGAAAAACAGTAACTGATAATGAAAATATAACGTTATCGCATCATGTTTGTCGGGAGCAACAAGTCTGCCGATATCAAAACATTCTAATAGGAAGTAGGTGCACTATCACACGTATTACTCTGATTTTATTTTGACAACATCTATATTTTTTGATAATTTGAAGATTTCCCTCTCTCCTCTGGATGCCTTGACAATACTTTCTCTCACAGGTTTATCCAGTCCCCTAAATGATAACTATTTGATAATTTTCGCCACAAATAAACTTTGACGCACCAAATGTTTATTTCTATTTGCATGGCGTTTCTTTTTCTCGTGGCACATGCCTGCAAATAACCGTTTCGACAGAGATTATTCAAAGCTGAAAAAATTGATAAAATTTTCCTGCCTGCTGGTGATGATAAACTGTTTATCCTCTCTTTGATGTCTACCGATACGATAAAACATTGTCCCTGCCTTACATGAAACCGGTTGCGAGCATGTGTTTACGTAGATAGTTCCTTTGGTTTTCC